>NW_027660778.1:0-139000 GCF_963280865.1 Gymnoscopelus braueri | reverse complement strand
CCCCTCAAGAGCAAGTTTGGCAGCGGCTACACCATTACATTACAGTCATTTAGCAGACGCTTTTATCCAAAGCGACTTACAATAAGACCCTGTAATATACCCTGTTTACAGGTGTGAAAGAGCGGGTGATTAATTTATTTTATTTTATTTTTAAGCTCCCAACCTTTTCATGAAAAAAGGGTAAGCAATAGAGAAAGAAACACAGGAAACAAGTGATAATATATAATGAGAACAGACTACAGCCCCTTATATTAAACTAGAGGTTAGGGTGGCTACACGGCCCTCACACTTACGTCGCACTGCCGATCCGACCAATATGTCTGGGTCATAGTGTTGGGGGCTTTGTCAGAGTACACGTCTGTCTATGTCTCTTCTTGTGCCCATATATGGAGATGTCTGTTTCTTTTTTTTTTTTCTTCAATTTCAATTGAATTGTTTTTACATCGATAACTGAATACATTTTGCGTGAATATTTGCTTGTAGGCCATTTGAATGTTTTGTTTAATTTAGTTAATGTTGGACAGCATTATGTGCAATGACGGTTCGTGTCTCCAACAAACAAAATGCCATACCATGTCAACAACAAGATTCCTATTGAAATAGCTGCGGAATAGCACTCTCTGCACTGTATGGGCATAAAAGGGAGACAGAAACAGACATCTCTGTATGGCATACAGTATATGGAGATCTCTGTATCTGTCAGTCCATGTCCATTTTATGGCCATATATGGAGATCCATGATGTCATCAGTATATGCCCATATATGGGCATGCTGATATGCATATGCCCATATAAGGAGAGCTCTGTATCTGTCAGGCCATGTCCCCTTTATGCCCACATATGGAGATTCCTGATGTCATCAGTATATGCCCGTATATGGGCATGCCCCCTTTGCTGCCCATATATGAGGAATTTTAACCCATTCAATCTGGAAACGCATCTCATAGCTATGTACAAGCTCAGAGCAAAGATTTGAGTTACAAATGTTCCCTTTAAAAATATATATATTCAAAGATTTGCACACATTTTCACGATAAAAAAAGAATAGCAGATCTACAAGCTCATATCGCTAGTGGCTCCAGGGGTAATATACAGACTCACACACAGACAGTATACAGACATCTCATCCTCCACAGAGTTACGCTGTAAATACGAGTACTTGATCTCATACCATATATGGCATCATTATGTCTCTGTCCAATTAGAGCACGGCTGTGATGCACCGACCAGAGAGTTTGGGGTATAAATAAACGTGTCGACGCCACACAATCCTTGTACTGGAAACGGTTTTCAGTTGAAGAGAGAGATGCTCGTTGTCATGATCTGTAAGAAAGGCTTTGCATTGGTAACTATGTTTAAGTCTGTCCTTCTCTGTACACTGCTTATGGCCAGCTCGCTGCTTGTGGCCAGCAGTTGGTCAGCCCTGATCACAGAGGAAGAGGATGTCTTGCTGCTGAGGAAAAGTAACTTCGATGAGGTGTTGAAAGCTCACCCCTACATTCTGGTGGACTTCTATGCCCCATGGTGCGGCCACTGCAAAGAACTGGCCCCGGAGTATGCCAAGGCGGCCCGCATGCTGAAGGCAGAGGGTTCAAATGTCCGCCTCGGTAAGGTAGACGCCACAGAAGAGACAGAGCTGGCCCAGGAGTTTGAAGTCCAGAAATACCCGACCATCGTGTTCTTCAAGGGGGGAGAAAAGGAGTCGCACAAGGAGTACTCTGATGGCAGGCAGGCTTATGACATTGTCAAGTGGCTTAAGAATCGCGCAGGCCCAGCTGTTGCCACCCTGGCCGATGTCATGCAGGCAGAGTCTATGATCGCAAACGAGGTGGCAGTCATTGGCTTCTTCAAGGATTCTGAATCCAAGGACGCTAAAGCCTTCATTAAAGCAGCAGAAACCGTAGATGATATTCCATTTGGGATGACCTCTGATGATGCAGTGTACTCAAAGTTTGAGGTGTCCAAGGACTGCGTGCTCCTCTTCAAGAAGTTTGATGAAGGTCGTAACACCTTTGAAGGTGAGCTTACCGAAGCCAACCTCCTAGCCTTTATTAAGGCCAACCAGCTGCCTCTGGTCACTGAGTTCTCAGTCCAGACTGTCACTAAGACCTTCGGTGAAGAATTCAAGTCCCATATCTTTATGTTCATGTCCAAGGCTGCTACTGACTTTGGGGACAAAATGGACCAATTCAAAAAGGCAGCAGAAGGCTTCAAGGGCAAGATCATGTTCGTCTTCATGGACACTGACGTGAATGACAACAAGAACAACATGCAGACCTTTGGTGTGAAGGAGGGACAATGCCCTGCCATCCGTCTCATCACCCTGGAAGATGAGATGACAGAGTACAGACCAGAGAACGAGGCCATCACCGCTGACAACATCATCGAATTCTGCACACTCTTCACCGAGGGAAAACTCAAGCCCCACCTCACGAGCGATTACATCCCCGAAGACTGTGACAAAAACCCTCCTGAAGTGTTCAACACGACCCGACGCGATGAACGGAGCTCTACCCAGTTTATCAACATGATCAATACGTGTTGTCCAGCGTGCCATAATGCCTACTGGTATGACCAGTATGGTTGTTATTGTGGGATAAATGTCTTCAAGAAAGGGAAGCCAATATGCCCTCTCGATGCCTGCTGCCAGGCCCATGATCAGTGTTGGGAGGAATATTACAGTCGATGTAATGTTCTTCCTGGTGTCAGAGTCTACAAATGGTACTGTGAGGAAAATAAGATAATCTGCGATGGTGGATGGTTCTGCGGCACCACTCCGAACAATGACTGTGAGCAGTTCCTATGTGAGTGTGATAGGAAAGCTACAGAGTGCTTTGGCAAGAACGAATGGCATCAGGAGCATCGCTATATGAACCAGAAGTATTGTGAACCCTGAGACCGGAGACCTCACTCTCTCACGCTAGAGAGCAACGTGGGGGCGGAACTCTCCTACATATTGCCTAAGGAGAGCACCGACAGGTTTGAGTTGCTGTTTGCTGAGCTGGAGGTGAACAGGGAGAAGTTGGGCATCGCCAGCTATGAAGCTTCTGTAACCACCATGGAGGAAGTATTCCTCAGAATGGGGAAACTGGTGGATTCCAGTTTGGACATCCAGGCCCATGACCCACCTTTTTCCCACACATTTTGCTAGCCTAGGATGGCTCAGGGTAGAAGACAGGGTTAACCCTTGCATTGTGTTAGAAAACTACATCCACTTGTGGTGTTAGCGGGTACAATTTGACCCGTGATTTAAATCAGCCCAAAATACAGAAAAAATACAATTATTTTCATTTTTTTCCCTCCCACCTCATAGCTGACTTGTAATGCATTCATATCCATGTAAACACATTTTAAAATATTATTTTGGGTTAGGGCTAGGGTTTCATCTTTCAATATATCTCGTTTTCTATTATAAAAATTTAAAAATTCACTCATAAAATTTCCTATAATGAAGGCAATGGATAATGATGTTATCTAGCTATAATAGAATAATTAAGAATAATGATTTAGAACACACTTCCAAAAAAATGATAATAATAATTAAAAAAAATATATATATTATTAAAAATAGTGACACTAGTGGTGTTAGGGTCATTTTTGACCCGTATACCAAGAAGGTAAAAAATCATTTATTTTTCATAAACTCAAACTTTATTCTACTCCTGATAGCAATTGCTAATTGAGGACATGTCTCTCTCACTCTCAAACATGTAAACATTGAATATTGACAATTTTATTATAGAGACCATCAGAATTAATTAGAATGATGATAAATAATTTTGTTGCGTTAAAATGGCTATTTCTGAGGATATCATGAAGCCTTGTTCCAATAGAGAAATGTAAAGGGTACTTTTTACCTATTTAAACTTGGAAACGGGTCAAAAATGACCCTAACACAATGGAAGGGTTAAACAACTAAAAATGGGATTGGTCTTCAAAATAGTCAATGCAAATTTGCCCTCAATACCCGCCGCATATTTGACTAAATACCTCCAAAAAGTTAGCGACACCCACAGCCACAATACTAGAGGGAGCGTAAACAGCGATCTGGTACCACCCACCCATAAAACAAATACTACAGCACTGCCACCCAGGTGTGGAATAGCCTGACCTCATCCCTCAAAAATATAGATCGCTGGCTTCCTTTAAAACAGCCCTGAAAATTCACCTTTCAGGAGGCCAAAGGGGGAGGTAGTACCACTTCTCCCTTAGACAGACGAGCCCCCCATCCCCCCTCCTTTGACGCGTGCCTGTGAGTCTGTCTGGCAAGGCCGTGGTCATCACGACACACAACATGGAGGAATGTGAATCCCTGTGCACCAGGCTGGCTGTTATGGTCAACGGTCAGCAGAGGTGTCTGGGCAGTCCCCTCAAGAGCAAGTTTGGCAGCGGCTACACCATTACATTACAGTCATTTAGCAGACGCTTTTATCCAAAGCGACTTACAATAAGACCCTGTAATATACCCTGTTTACAGGTGTGAAAGAGCGGGTGATTAATTTATTTTATTTTATTTTTAAGCTCCCAACCTTTTCATGAAAAAAGGGTAAGCAATAGAGAAAGAAACACAGGAAACAAGTGATAATATATAATGAGAACAGACTACAGCCCCTTATATTAAACTAGAGGTTAGGGTGGCTACGCGGCCCTCACACTTACGTCGCACTGCCGATCCGACCAATATGTCTGGGTCATAGTGTTGGGGGCTTTGTCAGAGTACACGTCTGTCTATGTCTCTTCTTGTGCCCATATATGGAGATGTCTGTTTCTTTTTTTTTTTTCTTCAATTTTAATTGAATTGTTTTTACATCGATAACTGAATACATTTTGCGTGAATATTTGCTTGTAGGCCATTTGAATGTTTTGTTTAATTTAGTTAATGTTGGACAGCATTATGTGCAATGACGGTTCGTGTCTCCAACAAACAAAATGCCATACCATGTCAACAACAAGATTCCTATTGAAATAGCTGCGGAATAGCACTCTCTGCACTGTATGGGCATAAAAGGGAGACAGAAACAGACATCTCTGTATGGCATACAGTATATGGAGATCTCTGTATCTGTCAGTCCATGTCCATTTTATGGCCATATATGGAGATCCATGATGTCATCAGTATATGCCCATATATGGGCATGCTGATATGCATATGCCCATATAAGGAGAGCTCTGTATCTGTCAGGCCATGTCCCCTTTATGCCCACATATGGAGATTCCTGATGTCATCAGTATATGCCCGTATATGGGCATGCCCCCTTTGCTGCCCATATATGAGGAATTTTAACCCATTCAATCTGGAAACGCATCTCATAGCTATGTACAAGCTCAGAGCAAAGATTTGAGTTACAAATGTTCCCTTTAAAAATATATATATTCAAAGATTTGCACACATTTTCACGATAAAAAAAGAATAGCAGATCTACAAGCTCATATCGCTAGTGGCTCCAGGGGTAATATACAGACTCACACACAGACAGTATACAGACATCTCATCCTCCACAGAGTTACGCTGTAAATACGAGTACTTGATCTCATACCATATATGGCATCATTATGTCTCTGTCCAATTAGAGCACGGCTGTGATGCACCGACCAGAGAGTTTGGGGTATAAATAAACGTGTCGACGCCACACAATCCTTGTACTGGAAACGGTTTTCAGTTGAAGAGAGAGATGCTCGTTGTCATGATCTGTAAGAAAGGCTTTGCATTGGTAACTATGTTTAAGTCTGTCCTTCTCTGTACACTGCTTATGGCCAGCTCGCTGCTTGTGGCCAGCAGTTGGTCAGCCCTGATCACAGAGGAAGAGGATGTCTTGCTGCTGAGGAAAAGTAACTTCGATGAGGTGTTGAAAGCTCACCCCTACATTCTGGTGGACTTCTATGCCCCATGGTGCGGCCACTGCAAAGAACTGGCCCCGGAGTATGCCAAGGCGGCCCGCATGCTGAAGGCAGAGGGTTCAAATGTCCGCCTCGGTAAGGTAGACGCCACAGAAGAGACAGAGCTGGCCCAGGAGTTTGAAGTCCAGAAATACCCGACCATCGTGTTCTTCAAGGGGGGAGAAAAGGAGTCGCACAAGGAGTACTCTGATGGCAGGCAGGCTTATGACATTGTCAAGTGGCTTAAGAATCGCGCAGGCCCAGCTGTTGCCACCCTGGCCGATGTCATGCAGGCAGAGTCTATGATCGCAAACGAGGTGGCAGTCATTGGCTTCTTCAAGGATTCTGAATCCAAGGACGCTAAAGCCTTCATTAAAGCAGCAGAAACCGTAGATGATATTCCATTTGGGATGACCTCTGATGATGCAGTGTACTCAAAGTTTGAGGTGTCCAAGGACTGCGTGCTCCTCTTCAAGAAGTTTGATGAAGGTCGTAACACCTTTGAAGGTGAGCTTACCGAAGCCAACCTCCTAGCCTTTATTAAGGCCAACCAGCTGCCTCTGGTCACTGAGTTCTCAGTCCAGACTGTCACTAAGACCTTCGGTGAAGAATTCAAGTCCCATATCTTTATGTTCATGTCCAAGGCTGCTACTGACTTTGGGGACAAAATGGACCAATTCAAAAAGGCAGCAGAAGGCTTCAAGGGCAAGATCATGTTCGTCTTCATGGACACTGACGTGAATGACAACAAGAACAACATGCAGACCTTTGGTGTGAAGGAGGGACAATGCCCTGCCATCCGTCTCATCACCCTGGAAGATGAGATGACAGAGTACAGACCAGAGAACGAGGCCATCACCGCTGACAACATCATCGAATTCTGCACACTCTTCACCGAGGGAAAACTCAAGCCCCACCTCACGAGCGATTACATCCCCGAAGACTGTGACAAAAACCCTCCTGAAGTGTTCAACACGACCCGACGCGATGAACGGAGCTCTACCCAGTTTATCAACATGATCAATACGTGTTGTCCAGCGTGCCATAATGCCTACTGGTATGACCAGTATGGTTGTTATTGTGGGATAAATGTCTTCAAGAAAGGGAAGCCAATATGCCCTCTCGATGCCTGCTGCCAGGCCCATGATCAGTGTTGGGAGGAATATTACAGTCGATGTAATGTTCTTCCTGGTGTCAGAGTCTACAAATGGTACTGTGAGGAAAATAAGATAATCTGCGATGGTGGATGGTTCTGCGGCACCACTCCGAACAATGACTGTGAGCAGTTCCTATGTGAGTGTGATAGGAAAGCTACAGAGTGCTTTGGCAAGAACGAATGGCATCAGGAGCATCGCTATATGAACCAGAAGTATTGTGAACCCTGAGACCGGAGACCTCACTCTCTCACGCTAGAGAGCAACGTGGGGGCGGAACTCTCCTACATATTGCCTAAGGAGAGCACCGACAGGTTTGAGTTGCTGTTTGCTGAGCTGGAGGTGAACAGGGAGAAGTTGGGCATCGCCAGCTATGAAGCTTCTGTAACCACCATGGAGGAAGTATTCCTCAGAATGGGGAAACTGGTGGATTCCAGTTTGGACATCCAGGCCCATGACCCACCTTTTTCCCACACATTTTGCTAGCCTAGGATGGCTCAGGGTAGAAGACAGGGTTAACCCTTGCATTGTGTTAGAAAACTACATCCACTTGTGGTGTTAGCGGGTACAATTTGACCCGTGATTTAAATCAGCCCAAAATACAGAAAAAATACAATTATTTTCATTTTTTTCCCTCCCACCTCATAGCTGACTTGTAATGCATTCATATCCATGTAAACACATTTTAAAATATTATTTTGGGTTAGGGCTAGGGTTTCATCTTTCAATATATCTCGTTTTCTATTATAAAAATTTAAAAATTCACTCATAAAATTTCCTATAATGAAGGCAATGGATAATGATGTTATCTAGCTATAATAGAATAATTAAGAATAATGATTTAGAACACACTTCCAAAAAAATGATAATAATAATTAAAAAAAATATATATATTATTAAAAATAGTGACACTAGTGGTGTTAGGGTCATTTTTGACCCGTATACCAAGAAGGTAAAAAATCATTTATTTTTCATAAACTCAAACTTTATTCTACTCCTGATAGCAATTGCTAATTGAGGACATGTCTCTCTCACTCTCAAACATGTAAACATTGAATATTGACAATTTTATTATAGAGACCATCAGAATTAATTAGAATGATGATAAATAATTTTGTTGCGTTAAAATGGCTATTTCTGAGGATATCATGAAGCCTTGTTCCAATAGAGAAATGTAAAGGGTACTTTTTACCTATTTAAACTTGGAAACGGGTCAAAAATGACCCTAACACAATGGAAGGGTTAAACAACTAAAAATGGGATTGGTCTTCAAAATAGTCAATGCAAATTTGCCCTCAATACCCGCCGCATATTTGACTAAATACCTCCAAAAGGTTAGCGACACCCACAGCCACAATACTAGAGGGAGCGTAAACAGCGATCTGGTACCACCCACCCATAAAACAAATACTACAGCACTGCCACCCAGGTGTGGAATAGCCTGACCTCATCCCTCAAAAATATAGATCGCTGGCTTCCTTTAAAACAGCCCTGAAAATTCACCTTTCAGGAGGCCAAAGGGGGAGGTAGTACCACTTCTCCCTTAGACAGACGAGCCCCCCATCCCCCCTCCTTTGACGCGTGCCTGTGAGTCTGTCTGGCAAGGCCGTGGTCATCACGACACACAACATGGAGGAATGTGAATCCCTGTGCACCAGGCTGGCTGTTATGGTCAACGGTCAGCAGAGGTGTCTGGGCAGTCCCCTCAAGAGCAAGTTTGGCAGCGGCTACACCATTACATTACAGTCATTTAGCAGACGCTTTTATCCAAAGCGACTTACAATAAGACCCTGTAATATACCCTGTTTACAGGTGTGAAAGAGCGGGTGATTAATTTATTTTATTTTATTTTTAAGCTCCCAACCTTTTCATGAAAAAAGGGTAAGCAATAGAGAAAGAAACACAGGAAACAAGTGATAATATATAATGAGAACAGACTACAGCCCCTTATATTAAACTAGAGGTTAGGGTGGCTACGCGGCCCTCACACTTACGTCGCACTGCCGATCCGACCAATATGTCTGGGTCATAGTGTTGGGGGCTTTGTCAGAGTACACGTCTGTCTATGTCTCTTCTTGTGCCCATATATGGAGATGTCTGTTTCTTTTTTTTTTTTCTTCAATTTTAATTGAATTGTTTTTACATCGATAACTGAATACATTTTGCGTGAATATTTGCTTGTAGGCCATTTGAATGTTTTGTTTAATTTAGTTAATGTTGGACAGCATTATGTGCAATGACGGTTCGTGTCTCCAACAAACAAAATGCCATACCATGTCAACAACAAGATTCCTATTGAAATAGCTGCGGAATAGCACTCTCTGCACTGTATGGGCATAAAAGGGAGACAGAAACAGACATCTCTGTATGGCATACAGTATATGGAGATCTCTGTATCTGTCAGTCCATGTCCATTTTATGGCCATATATGGAGATCCATGATGTCATCAGTATATGCCCATATATGGGCATGCTGATATGCATATGCCCATATAAGGAGAGCTCTGTATCTGTCAGGCCATGTCCCCTTTATGCCCACATATGGAGATTCCTGATGTCATCAGTATATGCCCGTATATGGGCATGCCCCCTTTGCTGCCCATATATGAGGAATTTTAACCCATTCAATCTGGAAACGCATCTCATAGCTATGTACAAGCTCAGAGCAAAGATTTGAGTTACAAATGTTCCCTTTAAAAATATATATATTCAAAGATTTGCACACATTTTCACGATAAAAAAAGAATAGCAGATCTACAAGCTCATATCGCTAGTGGCTCCAGGGGTAATATACAGACTCACACACAGACAGTATACAGACATCTCATCCTCCACAGAGTTACGCTGTAAATACGAGTACTTGATCTCATACCATATATGGCATCATTATGTCTCTGTCCAATTAGAGCACGGCTGTGATGCACCGACCAGAGAGTTTGGGGTATAAATAAACGTGTCGACGCCACACAATCCTTGTACTGGAAACGGTTTTCAGTTGAAGAGAGAGATGCTCGTTGTCATGATCTGTAAGAAAGGCTTTGCATTGGTAACTATGTTTAAGTCTGTCCTTCTCTGTACACTGCTTATGGCCAGCTCGCTGCTTGTGGCCAGCAGTTGGTCAGCCCTGATCACAGAGGAAGAGGATGTCTTGCTGCTGAGGAAAAGTAACTTCGATGAGGTGTTGAAAGCTCACCCCTACATTCTGGTGGACTTCTATGCCCCATGGTGCGGCCACTGCAAAGAACTGGCCCCGGAGTATGCCAAGGCGGCCCGCATGCTGAAGGCAGAGGGTTCAAATGTCCGCCTCGGTAAGGTAGACGCCACAGAAGAGACAGAGCTGGCCCAGGAGTTTGAAGTCCAGAAATACCCGACCATCGTGTTCTTCAAGGGGGGAGAAAAGGAGTCGCACAAGGAGTACTCTGATGGCAGGCAGGCTTATGACATTGTCAAGTGGCTTAAGAATCGCGCAGGCCCAGCTGTTGCCACCCTGGCCGATGTCATGCAGGCAGAGTCTATGATCGCAAACGAGGTGGCAGTCATTGGCTTCTTCAAGGATTCTGAATCCAAGGACGCTAAAGCCTTCATTAAAGCAGCAGAAACCGTAGATGATATTCCATTTGGGATGACCTCTGATGATGCAGTGTACTCAAAGTTTGAGGTGTCCAAGGACTGCGTGCTCCTCTTCAAGAAGTTTGATGAAGGTCGTAACACCTTTGAAGGTGAGCTTACCGAAGCCAACCTCCTAGCCTTTATTAAGGCCAACCAGCTGCCTCTGGTCACTGAGTTCTCAGTCCAGACTGTCACTAAGACCTTCGGTGAAGAATTCAAGTCCCATATCTTTATGTTCATGTCCAAGGCTGCTACTGACTTTGGGGACAAAATGGACCAATTCAAAAAGGCAGCAGAAGGCTTCAAGGGCAAGATCATGTTCGTCTTCATGGACACTGACGTGAATGACAACAAGAACAACATGCAGACCTTTGGTGTGAAGGAGGGACAATGCCCTGCCATCCGTCTCATCACCCTGGAAGATGAGATGACAGAGTACAGACCAGAGAACGAGGCCATCACCGCTGACAACATCATCGAATTCTGCACACTCTTCACCGAGGGAAAACTCAAGCCCCACCTCACGAGCGATTACATCCCCGAAGACTGTGACAAAAACCCTCCTGAAGTGTTCAACACGACCCGACGCGATGAACGGAGCTCTACCCAGTTTATCAACATGATCAATACGTGTTGTCCAGCGTGCCATAATGCCTACTGGTATGACCAGTATGGTTGTTATTGTGGGATAAATGTCTTCAAGAAAGGGAAGCCAATATGCCCTCTCGATGCCTGCTGCCAGGCCCATGATCAGTGTTGGGAGGAATATTACAGTCGATGTAATGTTCTTCCTGGTGTCAGAGTCTACAAATGGTACTGTGAGGAAAATAAGATAATCTGCGATGGTGGATGGTTCTGCGGCACCACTCCGAACAATGACTGTGAGCAGTTCCTATGTGAGTGTGATAGGAAAGCTACAGAGTGCTTTGGCAAGAACGAATGGCATCAGGAGCATCGCTATATGAACCAGAAGTATTGTGAACCCTGAGACCGGAGACCTCACTCTCTCACGCTAGAGAGCAACGTGGGGGCGGAACTCTCCTACATATTGCCTAAGGAGAGCACCGACAGGTTTGAGTTGCTGTTTGCTGAGCTGGAGGTGAACAGGGAGAAGTTGGGCATCGCCAGCTATGAAGCTTCTGTAACCACCATGGAGGAAGTATTCCTCAGAATGGGGAAACTGGTGGATTCCAGTTTGGACATCCAGGCCCATGACCCACCTTTTTCCCACACATTTTGCTAGCCTAGGATGGCTCAGGGTAGAAGACAGGGTTAACCCTTGCATTGTGTTAGAAAACTACATCCACTTGTGGTGTTAGCGGGTACAATTTGACCCGTGATTTAAATCAGCCCAAAATACAGAAAAAATACAATTATTTTCATTTTTTTCCCTCCCACCTCATAGCTGACTTGTAATGCATTCATATCCATGTAAACACATTTTAAAATATTATTTTGGGTTAGGGCTAGGGTTTCATCTTTCAATATATCTCGTTTTCTATTATAAAAATGTAAAAATTCACTCATAAAATTTCCTATAATGAAGGCAATGGATAATGATGTTATCTAGCTATAATAGAATAATTAAGAATAATGATTTAGAACACACTTCCAAAAAAATGATAATAATAATTAAAAAAAATATATATATTATTAAAAATAGTGACACTAGTGGTGTTAGGGTCATTTTTGACCCGTATACCAAGAAGGTAAAAAATCATTTATTTTTCATAAACTCAAACTTTATTCTACTCCTGATAGCAATTGGTAATTGAGGA
This sequence comes from Gymnoscopelus braueri, assembly GCF_963280865.1. NCBI lineage: Eukaryota > Metazoa > Chordata > Actinopteri > Myctophiformes > Myctophidae > Gymnoscopelus > Gymnoscopelus braueri. The sequence goes on along the minus strand of NW_027660778.1, from coordinate 126,582 downwards.
CATGTCTCTCTCACTCTCAAACATGTAAACATTGAATATTGACAATTTTATTATAGAGACCATCAGAATTAATTAGAATGATGATAAATAATTTTGTTGCGTTAAAATGGCTATTTCTGAGGATATCATGAAGCCTTGTTCCAATAGAGAAATGTAAAGGGTACTTTTTACCTATTTAAACTTGGAAACGGGTCAAAAATGACCCTAACACAATGGAAGGGTTAAACAACTAAAAATGGGATTGGTCTTCAAAATAGTCAATGCAAATTTGCCCTCAATACCCGCCGCATATTTGACTAAATACCTCCAAAAGGTTAGCGACACCCACAGCCACAATACTAGAGGGAGCGTAAACAGCGATCTGGTACCACCCACCCATAAAACAAATACTACAGCACTGCCACCCAGGTGTGGAATAGCCTGACCTCATCCCTCAAAAATATAGATCGCTGGCTTCCTTTAAAACAGCCCTGAAAATTCACCTTTCAGGAGGCCAAAGGGGGAGGTAGTACCACTTCTCCCTTAGACAGACGAGCCCCCCATCCCCCCTCCTTTGACGCGTGCCTGTGAGTCTGTCTGGCAAGGCCGTGGTCATCACGACACACAACATGGAGGAATGTGAATCCCTGTGCACCAGGCTGGCTGTTATGGTCAACGGTCAGCAGAGGTGTCTGGGCAGTCCCCTCAAGAGCAAGTTTGGCAGCGGCTACACCATTACATTACAGTCATTTAGCAGACGCTTTTATCCAAAGCGACTTACAATAAGACCCTGTAATATACCCTGTTTACAGGTGTGAAAGAGCGGGTGATTAATTTATTTTATTTTATTTTTAAGCTCCCAACCTTTTCATGAAAAAAGGGTAAGCAATAGAGAAAGAAACACAGGAAACAAGTGATAATATATAATGAGAACAGACTACAGCCCCTTATATTAAACTAGAGGTTAGGGTGGCTACGCGGCCCTCACACTTACGTCGCACTGCCGATCCGACCAATATGTCTGGGTCATAGTGTTGGGGGCTTTGTCAGAGTACACGTCTGTCTATGTCTCTTCTTGTGCCCATATATGGAGATGTCTGTTTCTTTTTTTTTTTTCTTCAATTTTAATTGAATTGTTTTTACATCGATAACTGAATAAATTTTGCGTGAATATTTGCTTGTAGGCCATTTGAATGTTTTGTTTAATTTAGTTAATGTTGGACAGCATTATGTGCAATGACGGTTCGTGTCTCCAACAAACAAAATGCCATACCATGTCAACAACAAGATTCCTATTGAAATAGCTGCGGAATAGCACTCTCTGCACTGTATGGGCATAAAAGGGAGACAGAAACAGACATCTCTGTATGGCATACAGTATATGGAGATCTCTGTATCTGTCAGTCCATGTCCATTTTATGGCCATATATGGAGATCCATGATGTCATCAGTATATGCCCATATATGGGCATGCTGATATGCATATGCCCATATAAGGAGAGCTCTGTATCTGTCAGGCCATGTCCCCTTTATGCCCACATATGGAGATTCCTGATGTCATCAGTATATGCCCGTATATGGGCATGCCCCCTTTGCTGCCCATATATGAGGAATTTTAACCCATTCAATCTGGAAACGCATCTCATAGCTATGTACAAGCTCAGAGCAAAGATTTGAGTTACAAATGTTCCCTTTAAAAATATATATATTCAAAGATTTGCACACATTTTCACGATAAAAAAAGAATAGCAGATCTACAAGCTCATATCGCTAGTGGCTCCAGGGGTAATATACAGACTCACACACAGACAGTATACAGACATCTCATCCTCCACAGAGTTACGCTGTAAATACGAGTACTTGATCTCATACCATATATGGCATCATTATGTCTCTGTCCAATTAGAGCACGGCTGTGATGCACCGACCAGAGAGTTTGGGGTATAAATAAACGTGTCGACGCCACACAATCCTTGTACTGGAAACGGTTTTCAGTTGAAGAGAGAGATGCTCGTTGTCATGATCTGTAAGAAAGGCTTTGCATTGGTAACTATGTTTAAGTCTGTCCTTCTCTGTACACTGCTTATGGCCAGCTCGCTGCTTGTGGCCAGCAGTTGGTCAGCCCTGATCACAGAGGAAGAGGATGTCTTGCTGCTGAGGAAAAGTAACTTCGATGAGGTGTTGAAAGCTCACCCCTACATTCTGGTGGACTTCTATGCCCCATGGTGCGGCCACTGCAAAGAACTGGCCCCGGAGTATGCCAAGGCGGCCCGCATGCTGAAGGCAGAGGGTTCAAATGTCCGCCTCGGTAAGGTAGACGCCACAGAAGAGACAGAGCTGGCCCAGGAGTTTGAAGTCCAGAAATACCCGACCATCGTGTTCTTCAAGGGGGGAGAAAAGGAGTCGCACAAGGAGTACTCTGATGGCAGGCAGGCTTATGACATTGTCAAGTGGCTTAAGAATCGCGCAGGCCCAGCTGTTGCCACCCTGGCCGATGTCATGCAGGCAGAGTCTATGATCGCAAACGAGGTGGCAGTCATTGGCTTCTTCAAGGATTCTGAATCCAAGGACGCTAAAGCCTTCATTAAAGCAGCAGAAACCGTAGATGATATTCCATTTGGGATGACCTCTGATGATGCAGTGTACTCAAAGTTTGAGGTGTCCAAGGACTGCGTGCTCCTCTTCAAGAAGTTTGATGAAGGTCGTAACACCTTTGAAGGTGAGCTTACCGAAGCCAACCTCCTAGCCTTTATTAAGGCCAACCAGCTGCCTCTGGTCACTGAGTTCTCAGTCCAGACTGTCACTAAGACCTTCGGTGAAGAATTCAAGTCCCATATCTTTATGTTCATGTCCAAGGCTGCTACTGACTTTGGGGACAAAATGGACCAATTCAAAAAGGCAGCAGAAGGCTTCAAGGGCAAGATCATGTTCGTCTTCATGGACACTGACGTGAATGACAACAAGAACAACATGCAGACCTTTGGTGTGAAGGAGGGACAATGCCCTGCCATCCGTCTCATCACCCTGGAAGATGAGATGACAGAGTACAGACCAGAGAACGAGGCCATCACCGCTGACAACATCATCGAATTCTGCACACTCTTCACCGAGGGAAAACTCAAGCCCCACCTCATGAGCGATTACATCCCCGAAGACTGTGACAAAAACCCTCCTGAAGTGTTCAACACGACCCGACGCGATGAACGGAGCTCTACCCAGTTTATCAACATGATCAATACGTGTTGTCCAGCGTGCCATAATGCCTACTGGTATGACCAGTATGGTTGTTATTGTGGGATAAATGTCTTCAAGAAAGGGAAGCCAATATGCCCTCTCGATGCCTGCTGCCAGGCCCATGATCAGTGTTGGGAGGAATATTACAGTCGATGTAATGTTCTTCCTGGTGTCAGAGTCTACAAATGGTACTGTGAGGAAAATAAGATAATCTGCGATGGTGGATGGTTCTGCGGCACCACTCCGAACAATGACTGTGAGCAGTTCCTATGTGAGTGTGATAGGAAAGCTACAGAGTGCTTTGGCAAGAACGAATGGCATCAGGAGCATCGCTATATGAACCAGAAGTATTGTGAACCCTGAGACCGGAGACCTCACTCTCTCACGCTAGAGAGCAACGTGGGGGCGGAACTCTCCTACATATTGCCTAAGGAGAGCACCGACAGGTTTGAGTTGCTGTTTGCTGAGCTGGAGGTGAACAGGGAGAAGTTGGGCATCGCCAGCTATGAAGCTTCTGTAACCACCATGGAGGAAGTATTCCTCAGAATGGGGAAACTGGTGGATTCCAGTTTGGACATCCAGGCCCATGACCCACCTTTTTCCCACACATTTTGCTAGCCTAGGATGGCTCAGGGTAGAAGACAGGGTTAACCCTTGCATTGTGTTAGAAAACTACATCCACTTGTGGTGTTAGCGGGTACAATTTGACCCGTGATTTAAATCAGCCCAAAATACAGAAAAAATACAATTATTTTCATTTTTTTCCCTCCCACCTCATAGCTGACTTGTAATGCATTCATATCCATGTAAACACATTTTAAAATATTATTTTGGGTTAGGGCTAGGGTTTCATCTTTCAATATATCTCGTTTTCTATTATAAAAATGTAAAAATTCACTCATAAAATTTCCTATAATGAAGGCAATGGATAATGATGTTATCTAGCTATAATAGAATAATTAAGAATAATGATTTAGAACACACTTCCAAAAAAATGATAATAATAATTAAAAAAAATATATATATTATTAAAAATAGTGACACTAGTGGTGTTAGGGTCATTTTTGACCCGTATACCAAGAAGGTAAAAAATCATTTATTTTTCATAAACTCAAACTTTATTCTACTCCTGATAGCAATTGCTAATTGAGGACATGTCTCTCTCACTCTCAAACATGTAAACATTGAATATTGACAATTTTATTATAGAGACCATCAGAATTAATTAGAATGATGATAAATAATTGTGTTGCGTTAAAATGGCTATTTCTGAGGATATCATGAAGCCTTGTTCCAATAGAGAAATGTAAAGGGTACTTTTTACCTATTTAAACTTGGAAACGGGTCAAAAATGACCCTAACACAATGGAAGGGTTAAACAACTAAAAATGGGATTGGTCTTCAAAATAGTCAATGCAAATTTGCCCTCAATACCCGCCGCATATTTGACTAAATACCTCCAAAAAGTTAGCGACACCCACAGCCACAATACTAGAGGGAGCGTAAACAGCGATCTGGTACCACCCACCCATAAAACAAATACTACAGCACTGCCACCCAGGTGTGGAATAGCCTGACCTCATCCCTCAAAAATATAGATCGCTGGCTTCCTTTAAAACAGCCCTGAAAATTCACCTTTCAGGAGGCCAAAGGGGGAGGTAGTACCACTTCTCCCTTAGACAGACGAGCCCCCCATCCCCCCTCCTTTGACGCGTGCCTGTGAGTCTGTCTGGCAAGGCCGTGGTCATCACGACACACAACATGGAGGAATGTGAATCCCTGTGCACCAGGCTGGCTGTTATGGTCAACGGTCAGCAGAGGTGTCTGGGCAGTCCCCTCAAGAGCAAGTTTGGCAGCGGCTACACCATTACATTACAGTCATTTAGCAGACGCTTTTATCCAAAGCGACTTACAATAAGACCCTGTAATATACCCTGTTTACAGGTGTGAAAGAGCGGGTGATTAATTTATTTTATTTTATTTTTAAGCTCCCAACCTTTTCATGAAAAAAGGGTAAGCAATAGAGAAAGAAACACAGGAAACAAGTGATAATATATAATGAGAACAGACTACAGCCCCTTATATTAAACTAGAGGTTAGGGTGGCTACGCGGCCCTCACACTTACGTCGCACTGCCGATCCGACCAATATGTCTGGGTCATAGTGTTGGGGGCTTTGTCAGAGTACACGTCTGTCTATGTCTCTTCTTGTGCCCATATATGGAGATGTCTGTTTCTTTTTTTTTTTTCTTCAATTTTAATTGAATTGTTTTTACATCGATAACTGAATACATTTTGCGTGAATATTTGCTTGTAGGCCATTTGAATGTTTTGTTTTATTTAGTTAATGTTGGACAGCATTATGTGCAATGACGGTTCGTGTCTCCAACAAACAAAATGCCATACCATGTCAACAACAAGATTCCTATTGAAATAGCTGCGGAATAGCACTCTCTGCACTGTATGGGCATAAAAGGGAGACAGAAACAGACATCTCTGTATGGCATACAGTATATGGAGATCTCTGTATCTGTCAGTCCATGTCCATTTTATGGCCATATATGGAGATCCATGATGTCATCAGTATATGCCCATATATGGGCATGCTGATATGCATATGCCCATATAAGGAGAGCTCTGTATCTGTCAGGCCATGTCCCCTTTATGCCCACATATGGAGATTCCTGATGTCATCAGTATATGCCCGTATATGGGCATGCCCCCTTTGCTGCCCATATATGAGGAATTTTAACCCATTCAATCTGGAAACGCATCTCATAGCTATGTACAAGCTCAGAGCAAAGATTTGAGTTACAAATGTTCCCTTTAAAAATATATATATTCAAAGATTTGCACACATTTTCACGATAAAAAAAGAATAGCAGATCTACAAGCTCATATCGCTAGTGGCTCCAGGGGTAATATACAGACTCACACACAGACAGTATACAGACATCTCATCCTCCACAGAGTTACGCTGTAAATACGAGTACTTGATCTCATACCATATATGGCATCATTATGTCTCTGTCCAATTAGAGCACGGCTGTGATGCACCGACCAGAGAGTTTGGGGTATAAATAAACGTGTCGACGCCACACAATCCTTGTACTGGAAACGGTTTTCAGTTGAAGAGAGAGATGCTCGTTGTCATGATCTGTAAGAAAGGCTTTGCATTGGTAACTATGTTTAAGTCTGTCCTTCTCTGTACACTGCTTATGGCCAGCTCGCTGCTTGTGGCCAGCAGTTGGTCAGCCCTGATCACAGAGGAAGAGGATGTCTTGCTGCTGAGGAAAAGTAACTTCGATGAGGTGTTGAAAGCTCACCCCTACATTCTGGTGGACTTCTATGCCCCATGGTGCGGCCACTGCAAAGAACTGGCCCCGGAGTATGCCAAGGCGGCCCGCATGCTGAAGGCAGAGGGTTCAAATGTCCGCCTCGGTAAGGTAGACGCCACAGAAGAGACAGAGCTGGCCCAGGAGTTTGAAGTCCAGAAATACCCGACCATCGTGTTCTTCAAGGGGGGAGAAAAGGAGTCGCACAAGGAGTACTCTGATGGCAGGCAGGCTTATGACATTGTCAAGTGGCTTAAGAATCGCGCAGGCCCAGCTGTTGCCACCCTGGCCGATGTCATGCAGGCAGAGTCTATGATCGCAAACGAGGTGGCAGTCATTGGCTTCTTCAAGGATTCTGAATCCAAGGACGCTAAAGCCTTCATTAAAGCAGCAGAAACCGTAGATGATATTCCATTTGGGATGACCTCTGATGATGCAGTGTACTCAAAGTTTGAGGTGTCCAAGGACTGCGTGCTCCTCTTCAAGAAGTTTGATGAAGGTCGTAACACCTTTGAAGGTGAGCTTACCGAAGCCAACCTCCTAGCCTTTATTAAGGCCAACCAGCTGCCTCTGGTCACTGAGTTCTCAGTCCAGACTGTCACTAAGACCTTCGGTGAAGAATTCAAGTCCCATATCTTTATGTTCATGTCCAAGGCTGCTACTGACTTTGGGGACAAAATGGACCAATTCAAAAAGGCAGCAGAAGGCTTCAAGGGCAAGATCATGTTCGTCTTCATGGACACTGACGTGAATGACAACAAGAACAACATGCAGACCTTTGGTGTGAAGGAGGGACAATGCCCTGCCATCCGTCTCATCACCCTGGAAGATGAGATGACAGAGTACAGACCAGAGAACGAGGCCATCACCGCTGACAACATCATCGAATTCTGCACACTCTTCACCGAGGGAAAACTCAAGCCCCACCTCACGAGCGATTACATCCCCGAAGACTGTGACAAAAACCCTCCTGAAGTGTTCAACACGACCCGACGCGATGAACGGAGCTCTACCCAGTTTATCAACATGATCAATACGTGTTGTCCAGCGTGCCATAATGCCTACTGGTATGACCAGTATGGTTGTTATTGTGGGATAAATGTCTTCAAGAAAGGGAAGCCAATATGCCCTCTCGATGCCTGCTGCCAGGCCCATGATCAGTGTTGGGAGGAATATTACAGTCGATGTAATGTTCTTCCTGGTGTCAGAGTCTACAAATGGTACTGTGAGGAAAATAAGATAATCTGCGATGGTGGATGGTTCTGCGGCACCACTCCGAACAATGACTGTGAGCAGTTCCTATGTGAGTGTGATAGGAAAGCTACAGAGTGCTTTGGCAAGAACGAATGGCATCAGGAGCATCGCTATATGAACCAGAAGTATTGTGAACCCTGAGACCGGAGACCTCACTCTCTCACGCTAGAGAGCAACGTGGGGGCGGAACTCTCCTACATATTGCCTAAGGAGAGCACCGACAGGTTTGAGTTGCTGTTTGCTGAGCTGGAGGTGAACAGGGAGAAGTTGGGCATCGCCAGCTATGAAGCTTCTGTAACCACCATGGAGGAAGTATTCCTCAGAATGGGGAAACTGGTGGATTCCAGTTTGGACATCCAGGCCCATGACCCACCTTTTTCCCACACATTTTGCTAGCCTAGGATGGCTCAGGGTAGAAGACAGGGTTAACCCTTGCATTGTGTTAGAAAACTACATCCACTTGTGGTGTTAGCGGGTACAATTTGACCCGTGATTTAAATCAGCCCAAAATACAGAAAAAATACAATTATTTTCATTTTTTTCCCTCCCACCTCATAGCTGACTTGTAATGCATTCATATCCATGTAAACACATTTTAAAATATTATTTTGGGTTAGGGCTAGGGTTTCATCTTTCAATATATCTCGTTTTCTATTATAAAAATGTAAAAATTCACTCATAAAATTTCCTATAATGAAGGCAATGGATAATGATGTTATCTAGCTATAATAGAATAATTAACAATAATGATTTAGAACACACTTCCAAAAAAATGATAATAATAATTTTAAAAAAAATATATATTATTAAAAATAGTGACACTAGTGGTGTTAGGGTCATTTTTGACCCGTATACCAAGAAGGTAAAAAATCATTTATTTTTCATAAACTCAAACTTTATTCTACTCCTGATAGCAATTGGTAATTGAGGACATGTCTCTCTCACTCTCAAACATGTAAACATTGAATATTGACAATTTTATTATAGAGACCATCAGAATTAATTAGAATGATGATAAATAATTTTGTTGCGTTAAAATGGCTATTTCTGAGGATATCATGAAGCCTTGTTCCAATAGAGAAATGTAAAGGGTACTTTTTACCTATTTAAACTTGGAAACGGGTCAAAAATGACCCTAACACAATGGAAGGGTTAAACAACTAAAAATGGGATTGGTCTTCAAAATAGTCAATGCAAATTTGCCCTCAATACCCGCCGCATATTTGACTAAATACCTCCAAAAAGTTAGCGACACCCACAGCCACAATACTAGAGGGAGCGTAAACAGCGATCTGGTACCACCCACCCATAAAACAAATACTACAGCACTGCCACCCAGGTGTGGAATAGCCTGACCTCATCCCTCAAAAATATAGATCGCTGGCTTCCTTTAAAACAGCCCTGAAAATTCACCTTTCAGGAGGCCAAAGGGGGAGGTAGTACCACTTCTCCCTTAGACAGACGAGCCCCCCATCCCCCCTCCTTTGACGCGTGCCTGTGAGTCTGTCTGGCAAGGCCGTGGTCATCACGACACACAACATGGAGGAATGTGAATCCCTGTGCACCAGGCTGGCTGTTATGGTCAACGGTCAGCAGAGGTGTCTGGGCAGTCCCCTCAAGAGCAAGTTTGGCAGCGGCTACACCATTACATTACAGTCATTTAGCAGACGCTTTTATCCAAAGCGACTTACAATAAGACCCTGTAATATACCCTGTTTACAGGTGTGAAAGAGCGGGTGATTAATTTATTTTATTTTATTTTTAAGCTCCCAACCTTTTCATGAAAAAAGGGTAAGCAATAGAGAAAGAAACACAGGAAACAAGTGATAATATATAATGAGAACAGACTACAGCCCCTTATATTAAACTAGAGGTTAGGGTGGCTACGCGGCCCTCACACTTACGTCGCACTGCCGATCCGACCAATATGTCTGGGTCATAGTGTTGGGGGCTTTGTCAGAGTACACGTCTGTCTATGTCTCTTCTTGTGCCCATATATGGAGATGTCTGTTTCTTTTTTTTTTTTCTTCAATTTTAATTGAATTGTTTTTACATCGATAACTGAATACATTTTGCGTGAATATTTGCTTGTAGGCCATTTGAATGTTTTGTTTAATTTAGTTAATGTTGGACAGCATTATGTGCAATGACGGTTCGTGTCTCCAACAAACAAAATGCCATACCATGTCAACAACAAGATTCCTATTGAAATAGCTGCGGAATAGCACTCTCTGCACTGTATGGGCATAAAAGGGAGACAGAAACAGACATCTCTGTATGGCATACAGTATATGGAGATCTCTGTATCTGTCAGTCCATGTCCATTTTATGGCCATATATGGAGATCCATGATGTCATCAGTATATGCCCATATATGGGCATGCTGATATGCATATGCCCATATAAGGAGAGCTCTGTATCTGTCAGGCCATGTCCCCTTTATGCCCACATATGGAGATTCCTGATGTCATCAGTATATGCCCGTATATGGGCATGCCCCCTTTGCTGCCCATATATGAGGAATTTTAACCCATTCAATCTGGAAACGCATCTCATAGCTATGTACAAGCTCAGAGCAAAGATTTGAGTTACAAATGTTCCCTTTAAAAATATATATATTCAAAGATTTGCACACATTTTCACGATAAAAAAAGAATAGCAGATCTACAAGCTCATATCGCTAGTGGCTCCAGGGGTAATATACAGACTCACACACAGACAGTATACAGACATCTCATCCTCCACAGAGTTACGCTGTAAATACGAGTACTTGATCTCATACCATATATGGCATCATTATGTCTCTGTCCAATTAGAGCACGGCTGTGATGCACCGACCAGAGAGTTTGGGGTATAAATAAACGTGTCGACGCCACACAATCCTTGTACTGGAAACGGTTTTCAGTTGAAGAGAGAGATGCTCGTTGTCATGATCTGTAAGAAAGGCTTTGCATTGGTAACTATGTTTAAGTCTGTCCTTCTCTGTACACTGCTTATGGCCAGCTCGCTGCTTGTGGCCAGCAGTTGGTCAGCCCTGATCACAGAGGAAGAGGATGTCTTGCTGCTGAGGAAAAGTAACTTCGATGAGGTGTTGAAAGCTCACCCCTACATTCTGGTGGACTTCTATGCCCCATGGTGCGGCCACTGCAAAGAACTGGCCCCGGAGTATGCCAAGGCGGCCCGCATGCTGAAGGCAGAGGGTTCAAATGTCCGCCTCGGTAAGGTAGACGCCACAGAAGAGACAGAGCTGGCCCAGGAGTTTGAAGTCCAGAAATACCCGACCATCGTGTTCTTCAAGGGGGGAGAAAAGGAGTCGCACAAGGAGTACTCTGATGGCAGGCAGGCTTATGACATTGTCAAGTGGCTTAAGAATCGCGCAGGCCCAGCTGTTGCCACCCTGGCCGATGTCATGCAGGCAGAGTCTATGATCGCAAACGAGGTGGCAGTCATTGGCTTCTTCAAGGATTCTGAATCCAAGGACGCTAAAGCCTTCATTAAAGCAGCAGAAACCGTAGATGATATTCCATTTGGGATGACCTCTGATGATGCAGTGTACTCAAAGTTTGAGGTGTCCAAGGACTGCGTGCTCCTCTTCAAGAAGTTTGATGAAGGTCGTAACACCTTTGAAGGTGAGCTTACCGAAGCCAACCTCCTAGCCTTTATTAAGGCCAACCAGCTGCCTCTGGTCACTGAGTTCTCAGTCCAGACTGTCACTAAGACCTTCGGTGAAGAATTCAAGTCCCATATCTTTATGTTCATGTCCAAGGCTGCTACTGACTTTGGGGACAAAATGGACCAATTCAAAAAGGCAGCAGAAGGCTTCAAGGGCAAGATCATGTTCGTCTTCATGGACACTGACGTGAATGACAACAAGAACAACATGCAGACCTTTGGTGTGAAGGAGGGACAATGCCCTGCCATCCGTCTCATCACCCTGGAAGATGAGATGACAGAGTACAGACCAGAGAACGAGGCCATCACCGCTGACAACATCATCGAATTCTGCACACTCTTCACCGAGGGAAAACTCAAGCCCCACCTCACGAGCGATTACATCCCCGAAGACTGTGACAAAAACCCTCCTGAAGTGTTCAACACGACCCGACGCGATGAACGGAGCTCTACCCAGTTTATCAACATGATCAATACGTGTTGTCCAGCGTGCCATAATGCCTACTGGTATGACCAGTATGGTTGTTATTGTGGGATAAATGTCTTCAAGAAAGGGAAGCCAATATGCCCTCTCGATGCCTGCTGCCAGGCCCATGATCAGTGTTGGGAGGAATATTACAGTCGATGTAATGTTCTTCCTGGTGTCAGAGTCTACAAATGGTACTGTGAGGAAAATAAGATAATCTGCGATGGTGGATGGTTCTGCGGCACCACTCCGAACAATGACTGTGAGCAGTTCCTATGTGAGTGTGATAGGAAAGCTACAGAGTGCTTTGGCAAGAACGAATGGCATCAGGAGCATCGCTATATGAACCAGAAGTATTGTGAACCCTGAGACCGGAGACCTCACTCTCTCACGCTAGAGAGCAACGTGGGGGCGGAACTCTCCTACATATTGCCTAAGGAGAGCACCGACAGGTTTGAGTTGCTGTTTGCTGAGCTGGAGGTGAACAGGGAGAAGTTGGGCATCGCCAGCTATGAAGCTTCTGTAACCACCATGGAGGAAGTATTCCTCAGAATGGGGAAACTGGTGGATTCCAGTTTGGACATCCAGGCCCATGACCCACCTTTTTCCCACACATTTTGCTAGCCTAGGATGGCTCAGGGTAGAAGACAGGGTTAACCCTTGCATTGTGTTAGAAAACTACATCCACTTGTGGTGTTAGCGGGTACAATTTGACCCGTGATTTAAATCAGCCCAAAATACAGAAAAAATACAATTATTTTCATTTTTTTCCCTCCCACCTCATAGCTGACTTGTAATGCATTCATATCCATGTAAACACATTTTAAAATATTATTTTGGGTTAGGGCTAGGGTTTCATCTTTCAATATATCTCGTTTTCTATTATAAAAATGTAAAAATTCACTCATAAAATTTCCTATAATGAAGGCAATGGATAATGATGTTATCTAGCTATAATAGAATAATTAAGAATAATGATTTAGAACACACTTCCAAAAAAAATGATAATAATAATTAAAAAAAATATATATATTATTAAAAATAGTGACACTAGTGGTGTTAGGGTCATTTTTGACCCGTATACCAAGAAGGTAAAAAATCATTTATTTTTCATAAACTCAAACTTTATTCTACTCCTGATAGCAATTGCTAATTGAGGACATGTCTCTCTCACTCTCAAACATGTAAACATTGAATATTGACAATTTTATTATAGAGACCATCAGAATTAATTAGAATGATGATAAATAATTTTGTTGCGTTAAAATGGCTATGTCTGAGGATATCATGAAGCCTTGTTCCAATAGAGAAATGTAAAGGGTACTTTTTACCTATTTAAACTTGGAAACGGGTCAAAAATGACCCTAACACAATGGAAGGGTTAAACAACTAAAAATGGGATTGGTCTTCAAAATAGTCAATGCAAATTTGCCCTCAATACCCGCCGCATATTTGACTAAATACCTCCAAAAAGTTAGCGACACCCACAGCCACAATACTAGAGGGAGCGTAAACAGCGATCTGGTACCACCCACCCATAAAACAAATACTACAGCACTGCCACCCAGGTGTGGAATAGCCTGACCTCATCCCTCAAAAATATAGATCGCTGGCTTCCTTTAAAACAGCCCTGAAAATTCACCTTTCAGGAGGCCAAAGGGGGAGGTAGTACCACTTCTCCCTTAGACAGACGAGCCCCCCATCCCCCCTCCTTTGACGCGTGCCTGTGAGTCTGTCTGGCAAGGCCGTGGTCATCACGACACACAACATGGAGGAATGTGAATCCCTGTGCACCAGGCTGGCTGTTATGGTCAACGGTCAGCAGAGGTGTCTGGGCAGTCCCCTCAAGAGCAAGTTTGGCAGCGGCTACACCATTACATTACAGTCATTTAGCAGACGCTTTTATCCAAAGCGACTTACAATAAGACCCTGTAATATACCCTGTTTACAGGTGTGAAAGAGCGGGTGATTAATTTATTTTATTTTATTTTTAAGCTCCCAACCTTTTCATGAAAAAAGGGTAAGCAATAGAGAAAGAAACACAGGAAACAAGTGATAATATATAATGAGAACAGACTACAGCCCCTTATATTAAACTAGAGGTTAGGGTGGCTACGCGGCCCTCACACTTACGTCGCACTGCCGATCCGACCAATATGTCTGGGTCATAGTGTTGGGGGCTTTGTCAGAGTACACGTCTGTCTATGTCTCTTCTTGTGCCCATATATGGAGATGTCTGTTTCTTTTTTTTTTTCTTCAATTTTAATTGAATTGTTTTTACATCGATAACTGAATACATTTTGCGTGAATATTTGCTTGTAGGCCATTTGAATGTTTTGTTTAATTTAGTTAATGTTGGACAGCATATGTGCAATGACGGTTCGTGTCTCCAACAAACAAAATGCCATACCATGTCAACAACAAGATTCCTATTGAAATAGCTGCGGAATAGCACTCTCTGCACTGTATGGGCATAAAAGGGAGACAGAAACAGACATCTCTGTATGGCATACAGTATATGGAGATCTCTGTATCTGTCAGTCCATGTCCATTTTATGGCCATATATGGAGATCCATGATGTCATCAGTATATGCCCATATATGGGCATGCTGATATGCATATGCCCATATAAGGAGATCTCTGTATCTGTCAGGCCATGTCCCCTTTATGCCCACATATGGAGATTCCTGATGTCATCAGTATATGCCCGTATATGGGCATGCCCCCTTTGCTGCCCATATATGAGGAATTTTAACCCATTCAATCTGGAAACGCATCTCATAGCTATGTACAAGCTCAGAGCAAAGATTTGAGTTACAAATGTTCCCTTTAAAAATATATATATTCAAAGATTTGCACACATTTTCACGATAAAAAAAGAATAGCAGATCTACAAGCTCATATCGCTAGTGGCTCCAGGGGTAATATACAGACTCACACACAGACAGTATACAGACATCTCATCCTCCACAGAGTTACGCTGTAAATACGAGTACTTGATCTCATACCATATATGGCATCATTATGTCTCTGTCCAATTAGAGCACGGCTGTGATGCACCGACCAGAGAGTTTGGGGTATAAATAAACGTGTCGACGCCACACAATCCTTGTACTGGAAACGGTTTTCAGTTGAAGAGAGAGATGCTCGTTGTCATGATCTGTAAGAAAGGCTTTGCATTGGTAACTATGTTTAAGTCTGTCCTTCTCTGTACACTGCTTATGGCCAGCTCGCTGCTTGTGGCCAGCAGTTGGTCAGCCCTGATCACAGAGGAAGAGGATGTCTTGCTGCTGAGGAAAAGTAACTTCGATGAGGTGTTGAAAGCTCACCCCTACATTCTGGTGGACTTCTATGCCCCATGGTGCGGCCACTGCAAAGAACTGGCCCCGGAGTATGCCAAGGCGGCCCGCATGCTGAAGGCAGAGGGTTCAAATGTCCGCCTCGGTAAGGTAGACGCCACAGAAGAGACAGAGCTGGCCCAGGAGTTTGAAGTCCAGAAATACCCGACCATCGTGTTCTTCAAGGGGGGAGAAAAGGAGTCGCACAAGGAGTACTCTGATGGCAGGCAGGCTTATGACATTGTCAAGTGGCTTAAGAATCGCGCAGGCCCAGCTGTTGCCACCCTGGCCGATGTCATGCAGGCAGAGTCTATGATCGCAAACGAGGTGGCAGTCATTGGCTTCTTCAAGGATTCTGAATCCAAGGACGCTAAAGCCTTCATTAAAGCAGCAGAAACCGTAGATGATATTCCATTTGGGATGACCTCTGATGATGCAGTGTACTCAAAGTTTGAGGTGTCCAAGGACTGCGTGCTCCTCTTCAAGAAGTTTGATGAAGGTCGTAACACCTTTGAAGGTGAGCTTACCGAAGCCAACCTCCTAGCCTTTATTAAGGCCAACCAGCTGCCTCTGGTCACTGAGTTCTCAGTCCAGACTGTCACTAAGACCTTCGGTGAAGAATTCAAGTCCCATATCTTTATGTTCATGTCCAAGGCTGCTACTGACTTTGGGGACAAAATGGACCAATTCAAAAAGGCAGCAGAAGGCTTCAAGGGCAAGATCATGTTCGTCTTCATGGACACTGACGTGAATGACAACAAGAACAACATGCAGACCTTTGGTGTGAAGGAGGGACAATGCCCTGCCATCCGTCTCATCACCCTGGAAGATGAGATGACAGAGTACAGACCAGAGAACGAGGCCATCACCGCTGACAACATCATCGAATTCTGCACACTCTTCACCGAGGGAAAACTCAAGCCCCACCTCACGAGCGATTACATCCCCGAAGACTGTGACAAAAACCCTCCTGAAGTGTTCAACACGACCCGACGCGATGAACGGAGCTCTACCCAGTTTATCAACATGATCAATACGTGTTGTCCAGCGTGCCATAATGCCTACTGGTATGACCAGTATGGTTGTTATTGTGGGATAAATGTCTTAAAGAAAGGGAAGCCAATATGCCCTCTCGATGCCTGCTGCCAGGCCCATGATCAGTGTTGGGAGGAATATTACAGTCGATGTAATGTTCTTCCTGGTGTCAGAGTCTACAAATGGTACTGTGAGGAAAATAAGATAATCTGCGATGGTGGATGGTTCTGCGGCACCACTCCGAACAATGACTGTGAGCAGTTCCTATGTGAGTGTGATAGGAAAGCTACAGAGTGCTTTGGCAAGAACGAATGGCATCAGGAGCATCGCTATATGAACCAGAAGTATTGTGAACCCTGAGACCGGAGACCTCACTCTCTCACGCTAGAGAGCAACGTGGGGGCGGAACTCTCCTACATATTGCCTAAGGAGAGCACCGACAGGTTTGAGTTGCTGTTTGCTGAGCTGGAGGTGAACAGGGAGAAGTTGGGCATCGCCAGCTATGAAGCTTCTGTAACCACCATGGAGGAAGTATTCCTCAGAATGGGGAAACTGGTGGATTCCAGTTTGGACATCCAGGCCCATGACCCACCTTTTTCCCACACATTTTGCTAGCCTAGGATGGCTCAGGGTAGAAGACAGGGTTAACCCTTGCATTGTGTTAGAAAACTACATCCACTTGTGGTGTTAGCGGGTACAATTTGACCCGTGATTTAAATCAGCCCAAAATACAGAAAAAATACAATTATTTTCATTTTTTTCCCTCCCACCTCATAGCTGACTTGTAATGCATTCATATCCATGTAAACACATTTTAAAATATTATTTTGGGTTAGGGCTAGGGTTTCATCTTTCAATATATCTCGTTTTCTATTATAAAAATTTAAAAATTCACTCATAAAATTTCCTATAATGAAGGCAATGGATAATGATGTTATCTAGCTATAATATAATAATTAAGAATAATGATTAGAACACACTTCCAAAAAAATGATAATAATAATTAAAAAAAATATATATATTATTAAAAATAGTGACACTAGTGGTGTTAGGGTCATTTTTGACCCGTATACCAAGAAGGTAAAAAATCTTTTATTTTTCATAAACTCAAACTTTATTCTACTCCTGATAGCAATTGGTAATTGAGGACATGTCTCTCTCACTCTCAAACATGTAAACATTGAATATTGACAATTTTATTATAGAGACCATCAGAATTAATTAGAATGATGATAAATAATTGTGTTGCGTTAAAATGGCTATTTCTGAGGATATCATGAAGCCTTGTTCCAATAGAGAAATGTAAAGGGTACTTTTTACCTATTTAAACTTGGAAACGGGTCAAAAATGACCCTAACACAATGGAAGGGTTAAACAACTAAAAATGGGATTGGTCTTCAAAATAGTCAATGCAAATTTGCCCTCAATACCCGCCGCATATTTGACTAAATACCTCCAAAAAGTTAGCGACACCCACAGCCACAATACTAGAGGGAGCGTAAACAGCGATCTGGTACCACCCACCCATAAAACAAATACTACAGCACTGCCACCCAGGTGTGGAATAGCCTGACCTCATCCCTCAAAAATATAGATCGCTGGCTTCCTTTAAAACAGCCCTGAAAATTCACCTTTCAGGAGGCCAAAGGGGGAGGTAGTACCACTTCTCCCTTAGACAGACGAGCCCCCCATCCCCCCTCCTTTGACGCGTGCCTGTGAGTCTGTCTGGCAAGGCCGTGGTCATCACGACACACAACATGGAGGAATGTGAATCCCTGTGCACCAGGCTGGCTGTTATGGTCAACGGTCAGCAGAGGTGTCTGGGCAGTCCCCTCAAGAGCAAGTTTGGCAGCGGCTACACCATTACATTACAGTCATTTAGCAGACGCTTTTATCCAAAGCGACTTACAATAAGACCCTGTAATATACCCTGTTTACAGGTGTGAAAGAGCGGGTGATTAATTTATTTTATTTTATTTTTAAGCTCCCAACCTTTTCATGAAAAAAGGGTAAGCAATAGAGAAAGAAACACAGGAAACAAGTGATAATATATAATGAGAACAGACTACAGCCCCTTATATTAAACTAGAGGTTAGGGTGGCTACGCGGCCCTCACACTTACGTCGCACTGCCGATCCGACCAATATGTCTGGGTCATAGTGTTGGGGGCTTTGTCAGAGTACACGTCTGTCTATGTCTCTTCTTGTGCCCATATATGGAGATGTCTGTTTCTTTTTTTTTTTTCTTCAATTTTAATTGAATTGTTTTTACATCGATAACTGAATACATTTTGCGTGAATATTTGCTTGTAGGCCATTTGAATGTTTTGTTTAATTTAGTTAATGTTGGACAGCATTATGTGCAATGACGGTTCGTGTCTCCAACAAACAAAATGCCATACCATGTCAACAACAAAATTCCTATTGAAATAGCTGCGGAATAGCACTCTCTGCACTGTATGGGCATAAAAGGGAGACAGAAACAGACATCTCTGTATGGCATACAGTATATGGAGATCTCTGTATCTGTCAGTCCATGTCCATTTTATGGCCATATATGGAGATCCATGATGTCATCAGTATATGCCCATATATGGGCATGCTGATATGCATATGCCCATATAAGGAGAGCTCTGTATCTGTCAGGCCATGTCCCCTTTATGCCCACATATGGAGATTCCTGATGTCATCAGTATATGCCCGTATATGGGCATGCCCCCTTTGCTGCCCATATATGAGGAATTTTAACCCATTCAATCTGGAAACGCATCTCATAGCTATGTACAAGCTCAGAGCAAAGATTTGAGTTACAAATGTTCCCTTTAAAAATATATATATTCAAAGATTTGCACACATTTTCACGATAAAAAAAGAATAGCAGATCTACAAGCTCATATCGCTAGTGGCTCCAGGGGTAATATACAGACTCACACACAGACAGTATACAGACATCTCATCCTCCACAGAGTTACGCTGTAAATACGAGTACTTGATCTCATACCATATATGGCATCATTATGTCTCTGTCCAATTAGAGCACGGCTGTGATGCACCGACCAGAGAGTTTGGGGTATAAATAAACGTGTCGACGCCACACAATCCTTGTACTGGAAACGGTTTTCAGTTGAAGAGAGAGATGCTCGTTGTCATGATCTGTAAGAAAGGCTTTGCATTGGTAACTATGTTTAAGTCTGTCCTTCTCTGTACACTGCTTATGGCCAGCTCGCTGCTTGTGGCCAGCAGTTGGTCAGCCCTGATCACAGAGGAAGAGGATGTCTTGCTGCTGAGGAAAAGTAACTTCGATGAGGTGTTGAAAGCTCACCCCTACATTCTGGTGGACTTCTATGCCCCATGGTGCGGCCACTGCAAAGAACTGGCCCCGGAGTATGCCAAGGCGGCCCGCATGCTGAAGGCAGAGGGTTCAAATGTCCGCCTCGGTAAGGTAGACGCCACAGAAGAGACAGAGCTGGCCCAGGAGTTTGAAGTCCAGAAATACCCGACCATCGTGTTCTTCAAGGGGGGAGAAAAGGAGTCGCACAAGGAGTACTCTGATGGCAGGCAGGCTTATGACATTGTCAAGTGGCTTAAGAATCGCGCAGGCCCAGCTGTTGCCACCCTGGCCGATGTCATGCAGGCAGAGTCTATGATCGCAAACGAGGTGGCAGTCATTGGCTTCTTCAAGGATTCTGAATCCAAGGACGCTAAAGCCTTCATTAAAGCAGCAGAAACCGTAGATGATATTCCATTTGGGATGACCTCTGATGATGCAGTGTACTCAAAGTTTGAGGTGTCCAAGGACTGCGTGCTCCTCTTCAAGAAGTTTGATGAAGGTCGTAACACCTTTGAAGGTGAGCTTACCGAAGCCAACCTCCTAGCCTTTATTAAGGCCAACCAGCTGCCTCTGGTCACTGAGTTCTCAGTCCAGACTGTCACTAAGACCTTCGGTGAAGAATTCAAGTCCCATATCTTTATGTTCATGTCCAAGGCTGCTACTGACTTTGGGGACAAAATGGACCAATTCAAAAAGGCAGCAGAAGGCTTCAAGGGCAAGATCATGTTCGTCTTCATGGACACTGACGTGAATGACAACAAGAACAACATGCAGACCTTTGGTGTGAAGGAGGGACAATGCCCTGCCATCCGTCTCATCACCCTGGAAGATGAGATGACAGAGTACAGACCAGAGAACGAGGCCATCACCGCTGACAACATCATCGAATTCTGCACACTCTTCACCGAGGGAAAACTCAAGCCCCACCTCACGAGCGATTACATCCCCGAAGACTGTGACAAAAACCCTCCTGAAGTGTTCAACACGACCCGACGCGATGAACGGAGCTCTACCCAGTTTATCAACATGATCAATACGTGTTGTCCAGCGTGCCATAATGCCTACTGGTATGACCAGTATGGTTGTTATTGTGGGATAAATGTCTTCAAGAAAGGGAAGCCAATATGCCCTCTCGATGCCTGCTGCCAGGCCCATGATCAGTGTTGGGAGGAATATTACAGTCGATGTAATGTTCTTCCTGGTGTCAGAGTCTACAAATGGTACTGTGAGGAAAATAAGATAATCTGCGATGGTGGATGGTTCTGCGGCACCACTCCGAACAATGACTGTGAGCAGTTCCTATGTGAGTGTGATAGGAAAGCTACAGAGTGCTTTGGCAAGAACGAATGGCATCAGGAGCATCGCTATATGAACCAGAAGTATTGTGAACCCTGAGACCGGAGACCTCACTCTCTCACGCTAGAGAGCAACGTGGGGGCGGAACTCTCCTACATATTGCCTAAGGAGAGCACCGACAGGTTTGAGTTGCTGTTTGCTGAGCTGGAGGTGAACAGGGAGAAGTTGGGCATCGCCAGCTATGAAGCTTCTGTAACCACCATGGAGGAAGTATTCCTCAGAATGGGGAAACTGGTGGATTCCAGTTTGGACATCCAGGCCCATGACCCACCTTTTTCCCACACATTTTGCTAGCCTAGGATGGCTCAGGGTAGAAGACAGGGTTAACCCTTGCATTGTGTTAGAAAACTACATCCACTTGTGGTGTTAGCGGGTACAATTTGACCCGTGATTTAAATCAGCCCAAAATACAGAAAAAATACAATTATTTTCATTTTTTTCCCTCCCACCTCATAGCTGACTTGTAATGCATTCATATCCATGTAAACACATTTTAAAATATTATTTTGGGTTAGGGCTAGGGTTTCATCTTTCAATATATCTCGTTTTCTATTATAAAAATGTAAAAATTCACTCATAAAATTTCCTATAATGAAGGCAATGGATAATGATGTTATCTAGCTATAATATAATAATTAAGAATAATGATTTAGAACACACTTCCAAAAAAATGATAATAATAATTAAAAAAAATATATATATTATTAAAAATAGTGACACTAGTGGTGTTAGGGTCATTTTTGACCCGTATACCAAGAAGGTAAAAAATCATTTATTTTTCATAAACTCAAACTTTATTCTACTCCTGATAGCAATTGCTAATTGAGGACATGTCTCTCTCACTCTCAAACATGTAAACATTGAATATTGACAATTTTATTATAGAGACCATCAGAATTAATTAGAATGATGATAAATAATTGTGTTGCGTTAAAATGGCTATTTCTGAGGATATCATGAAGCCTTGTTCCAATAGAGAAATGTAAAGGGTACTTTTTACCTATTTAAACTTGGAAACGGGTCAAAAATGACCCTAACACAATGGAAGGGTTAAACAACTAAAAATGGGATTGGTCTTCAAAATAGTCAATGCAAATTTGCCCTCAATACCCGCCGCATATTTGACTAAATACCTCCAAAAAGTTAGCGACACCCACAGCCACAATACTAGAGGGAGCGTAAACAGCGATCTGGTACCACCCACCCATAAAACAAATACTACAGCACTGCCACCCAGGTGTGGAATAGCCTGACCTCATCCCTCAAAAATATAGATCGCTGGCTTCCTTTAAAACAGCCCTGAAAATTCACCTTTCAGGAGGCCAAAGGGGGAGGTAGTACCACTTCTCCCTTAGACAGACGAGCCCCCCATCCCCCCTCCTTTGACGCGTGCCTGTGAGTCTGTCTGGCAAGGCCGTGGTCATCACGACACACAACATGGAGGAATGTGAATCCCTGTGCACCAGGCTGGCTGTTATGGTCAACGGTCAGCAGAGGTGTCTGGGCAGTCCCCTCAAGAGCAAGTTTGGCAGCGGCTACACCATTACATTGCAGTCATTTAGCAGACGCTTTTATCCAAAGCGACTTACAATAAGACCCTGTAATATACCCTGTTTACAGGTGTGAAAGAGCGGGTGATTAATTTATTTTATTTTATTTTTAAGCTCCCAACCTTTTCATGAAAAAAGGGTAAGCAATAGAGAAAGAAACACAGGAAACAAGTGATAATATATAATGAGAACAGACTACAGCCCCTTATATTAAACTAGAGGTTAGGGTGGCTACGCGGCCCTCACACTTACGTCGCACTGCCGATCCGACCAATATGTCTGGGTCATAGTGTTGGGGGCTTTGTCAGAGTACACGTCTGTCTATGTCTCTTCTTGTGCCCATATATGGAGATGTCTGTTTCTTTTTTTTTTTTCTTCAATTTTAATTGAATTGTTTTTACATCGATAACTGAATACATTTTGCGTGAATATTTGCTTGTAGGCCATTTGAATGTTTTGTTTAATTTAGTTAATGTTGGACAGCATTATGTGCAATGACGGTTCGTGTCTCCAACAAACAAAATGCCATACCATGTCAACAACAAAATTCCTATTGAAATAGCTGCGGAATAGCACTCTCTGCACTGTATGGGCATAAAAGGGAGACAGAAACAGACATCTCTGTATGGCATACAGTATATGGAGATCTCTGTATCTGTCAGTCCATGTCCATTTTATGGCCATATATGGAGATCCATGATGTCATCAGTATATGCCCATATATGGGCATGCTGATATGCATATGCCCATATAAGGAGAGCTCTGTATCTGTCAGGCCATGTCCCCTTTATGCCCACATATGGAGATTCCTGATGTCATCAGTATATGCCCGTATATGGGCATGCCCCCTTTGCTGCCCATATATGAGGAATTTTAACCCATTCAATCTGGAAACGCATCTCATAGCTATGTACAAGCTCAGAGCAAAGATTTGAGTTACAAATGTTCCCTTTAAAAATATATATATTCAAAGATTTGCACACATTTTCACGATAAAAAAAGAATAGCAGATCTACAAGCTCATATCGCTAGTGGCTCCAGGGGTAATATACAGACTCACACACAGACAGTATACAGACATCTCATCCTCCACAGAGTTACGCTGTAAATACGAGTACTTGATCTCATACCATATATGGCATCATTATGTCTCTGTCCAATTAGAGCACGGCTGTGATGCACCGACCAGAGAGTTTGGGGTATAAATAAACGTGTCGACGCCACACAATCCTTGTACTGGAAACGGTTTTCAGTTGAAGAGAGAGATGCTCGTTGTCATGATCTGTAAGAAAGGCTTTGCATTGGTAACTATGTTTAAGTCTGTCCTTCTCTGTACACTGCTTATGGCCAGCTCGCTGCTTGTGGCCAGCAGTTGGTCAGCCCTGATCACAGAGGAAGAGGATGTCTTGCTGCTGAGGAAAAGTAACTTCGATGAGGTGTTGAAAGCTCACCCCTACATTCTGGTGGACTTCTATGCCCCATGGTGCGGCCACTGCAAAGAACTGGCCCCGGAGTATGCCAAGGCGGCCCGCATGCTGAAGGCAGAGGGTTCAAATGTCCGCCTCGGTAAGGTAGACGCCACAGAAGAGACAGAGCTGGCCCAGGAGTTTGAAGTCCAGAAATACCCGACCATCGTGTTCTTCAAGGGGGGAGAAAAGGAGTCGCACAAGGAGTACTCTGATGGCAGGCAGGCTTATGACATTGTCAAGTGGCTTAAGAATCGCGCCGGCCCAGCTGTTGCCACCCTGGCCGATGTCATGCAGGCAGAGTCTATGATCGCAAACGAGGTGGCAGTCATTGGCTTCTTCAAGGATTCTGAATCCAAGGACGCTAAAGCCTTCATTAAAGCAGCAGAAACCGTAGATGATATTCCATTTGGGATGACCTCTGATGATGCAGTGTACTCAAAGTTTGAGGTGTCCAAGGACTGCGTGCTCCTCTTCAAGAAGTTTGATGAAGGTCGTAACACCTTTGAAGGTGAGCTTACCGAAGCCAACCTCCTAGCCTTTATTAAGGCCAACCAGCTGCCTCTGGTCACTGAGTTCTCAGTCCAGACTGTCACTAAGACCTTCGGTGAAGAATTCAAGTCCCATATCTTTATGTTCATGTCCAAGGCTGCTACTGACTTTGGGGACAAAATGGACCAATTCAAAAAGGCAGCAGAAGGCTTCAAGGGCAAGATCATGTTCGTCTTCATGGACACTGACGTGAATGACAACAAGAACAACATGCAGACCTTTGGTGTGAAGGAGGGACAATGCCCTGCCATCCGTCTCATCACCCTGGAAGATGAGATGACAGAGTACAGACCAGAGAACGAGGCCATCACCGCTGACAACATCATCGAATTCTGCACACTCTTCACCGAGGGAAAACTCAAGCCCCACCTCACGAGCGATTACATCCCCGAAGACTGTGACAAAAACCCTCCTGAAGTGTTCAACACGACCCGACGCGATGAACGGAGCTCTACCCAGTTTATCAACATGATCAATACGTGTTGTCCAGCGTGCCATAATGCCTACTGGTATGACCAGTATGGTTGTTATTGTGGGATAAATGTCTTCAAGAAAGGGAAGCCAATATGCCCTCTCGATGCCTGCTGCCAGGCCCATGATCAGTGTTGGGAGGAATATTACAGTCGATGTAATGTTCTTCCTGGTGTCAGAGTCTACAAATGGTACTGTGAGGAAAATAAGATAATCTGCGATGGTGGATGGTTCTGCGGCACCACTCCGAACAATGACTGTGAGCAGTTCCTATGTGAGTGTGATAGGAAAGCTACAGAGTGCTTTGGCAAGAACGAATGGCATCAGGAGCATCGCTATATGAACCAGAAGTATTGTGAACCCTGAGACCGGAGACCTCACTCTCTCACGCTAGAGAGCAACGTGGGGGCGGAACTCTCCTACATATTGCCTAAGGAGAGCACCGACAGGTTTGAGTTGCTGTTTGCTGAGCTGGAGGTGAACAGGGAGAAGTTGGGCATCGCCAGCTATGAAGCTTCTGTAACCACCATGGAGGAAGTATTCCTCAGAATGGGGAAACTGGTGGATTCCAGTTTGGACATCCAGGCCCATGACCCACCTTTTTCCCACACATTTTGCTAGCCTAGGATGGCTCAGGGTAGAAGACAGGGTTAACCCTTGCATTGTGTTAGAAAACTACATCCACTTGTGGTGTTAGCGGGTACAATTTGACCCGTGATTTAAATCAGCCCAAAATACAGAAAAAATACAATTATTTTCATTTTTTTCCCTCCCACCTCATAGCTGACTTGTAATGCATTCATATCCATGTAAACACATTTTAAAATATTATTTTGGGTTAGGGCTAGGGTTTCATCTTTCAATATATCTCGTTTTCTATTATAAAAATTTAAAAATTCACTCATAAAATTTCCTATAATGAAGGCAATGGATAATGATGTTATCTAGCTATAATATAATAATTAAGAATAATGATTAGAACACACTTCCAAAAAAATGATAATAATAATTAAAAAAAAAATATATATTATTAAAAATAGTGACACTAGTGGTGTTAGGGTCATTTTTGACCCGTATACCAAGAAGGTAAAAAATCATTTATTTTTCATAAACTCAAACTTTATTCTACTCCTGATAGCAATTGCTAATTGAGGACATGTCTCTCTCACTCTCAAACATGTAAACATTGAATATTGACAATTTTATTATAGAGACCATCAGAATTAATTAGAATGATGATAAATAATTGTGTTGCGTTAAAATGGCTATTTCTGAGGATATCATGAAGCCTTGTTCCAATAGAGAAATGTAAAGGGTACTTTTTACCTATTTAAACTTGGAAACGGGTCAAAAATGACCCTAACACAATGGAAGGGTTAAACAACTAAAAATGGGATTGGTCTTCAAAATAGTCAATGCAAATTTGCCCTCAATACCCGCCGCATATTTGACTAAATACCTCCAAAAAGTTAGCGACACCCACAGCCACAATACTAGAGGGAGCGTAAACAGCGATCTGGTACCACCCACCCATAAAACAAATACTACAGCACTGCCACCCAGGTGTGGAATAGCCTGACCTCATCCCTCAAAAATATAGATCGCTGGCTTCCTTTAAAACAGCCCTGAAAATTCACCTTTCAGGAGGCCAAAGGGGGAGGTAGTACCACTTCTCCCTTAGACAGACGAGCCCCCCATCCCCCCTCCTTTGACGCGTGCCTGTGAGTCTGTCTGGCAAGGCCGTGGTCATCACGACACACAACATGGAGGAATGTGAATCCCTGTGCACCAGGCTGGCTGTTATGGTCAACGGTCAGCAGAGGTGTCTGGGCAGTCCCCTCAAGAGCAAGTTTGGCAGCGGCTACACCATTACATTACAGTCATTTAGCAGACGCTTTTATCCAAAGCGACTTACAATAAGACCCTGTAATATACCCTGTTTACAGGTGTGAAAGAGCGGGTGATTAATTTATTTTATTTTATTTTTAAGCTCCCAACCTTTTCATGAAAAAAGGGTAAGCAATAGAGAAAGAAACACA
Organism: Gymnoscopelus braueri; assembly: GCF_963280865.1. Lineage (NCBI taxonomy): Eukaryota > Metazoa > Chordata > Actinopteri > Myctophiformes > Myctophidae > Gymnoscopelus > Gymnoscopelus braueri. Next base: position 99,505 of record NW_027660778.1, on the reverse strand, counting down.
GGAAACAAGTGATAATATATAATGAGAACAGACTACAGCCCCTTATATTAAACTAGAGGTTAGGGTGGCTACGCGGCCCTCACACTTACGTCGCACTGCCGATCCGACCAATATGTCTGGGTCATAGTGTTGGGGGCTTTGTCAGAGTACACGTCTGTCTATGTCTCTTCTTGTGCCCATATATGGAGATGTCTGTTTCTTTTTTTTTTTTCTTCAATTTTAATTGAATTGTTTTTACATCGATAACTGAATACATTTTGCGTGAATATTTGCTTGTAGGCCATTTGAATGTTTTGTTTAATTTAGTTAATGTTGGACAGCATTATGTGCAATGACGGTTCGTGTCTCCAACAAACAAAATGCCATACCATGTCAACAACAAAATTCCTATTGAAATAGCTGCGGAATAGCACTCTCTGCACTGTATGGGCATAAAAGGGAGACAGAAACAGACATCTCTGTATGGCATACAGTATATGGAGATCTCTGTATCTGTCAGTCCATGTCCATTTTATGGCCATATATGGAGATCCATGATGTCATCAGTATATGCCCATATATGGGCATGCTGATATGCATATGCCCATATAAGGAGAGCTCTGTATCTGTCAGGCCATGTCCCCTTTATGCCCACATATGGAGATTCCTGATGTCATCAGTATATGCCCGTATATGGGCATGCCCCCTTTGCTGCCCATATATGAGGAATTTTAACCCATTCAATCTGGAAACGCATCTCATAGCTATGTACAAGCTCAGAGCAAAGATTTGAGTTACAAATGTTCCCTTTAAAAATATATATATTCAAAGATTTGCACACATTTTCACGATAAAAAAAGAATAGCAGATCTACAAGCTCATATCGCTAGTGGCTCCAGGGGTAATATACAGACTCACACACAGACAGTATACAGACATCTCATCCTCCACAGAGTTACGCTGTAAATACGAGTACTTGATCTCATACCATATATGGCATCATTATGTCTCTGTCCAATTAGAGCACGGCTGTGATGCACCGACCAGAGAGTTTGGGGTATAAATAAACGTGTCGACGCCACACAATCCTTGTACTGGAAACGGTTTTCAGTTGAAGAGAGAGATGCTCGTTGTCATGATCTGTAAGAAAGGCTTTGCATTGGTAACTATGTTTAAGTCTGTCCTTCTCTGTACACTGCTTATGGCCAGCTCGCTGCTTGTGGCCAGCAGTTGGTCAGCCCTGATCACAGAGGAAGAGGATGTCTTGCTGCTGAGGAAAAGTAACTTCGATGAGGTGTTGAAAGCTCACCCCTACATTCTGGTGGACTTCTATGCCCCATGGTGCGGCCACTGCAAAGAACTGGCCCCGGAGTATGCCAAGGCGGCCCGCATGCTGAAGGCAGAGGGTTCAAATGTCCGCCTCGGTAAGGTAGACGCCACAGAAGAGACAGAGCTGGCCCAGGAGTTTGAAGTCCAGAAATACCCGACCATCGTGTTCTTCAAGGGGGGAGAAAAGGAGTCGCACAAGGAGTACTCTGATGGCAGGCAGGCTTATGACATTGTCAAGTGGCTTAAGAATCGCGCAGGCCCAGCTGTTGCCACCCTGGCCGATGTCATGCAGGCAGAGTCTATGATCGCAAACGAGGTGGCAGTCATTGGCTTCTTCAAGGATTCTGAATCCAAGGACGCTAAAGCCTTCATTAAAGCAGCAGAAACCGTAGATGATATTCCATTTGGGATGACCTCTGATGATGCAGTGTACTCAAAGTTTGAGGTGTCCAAGGACTGCGTGCTCCTCTTCAAGAAGTTTGATGAAGGTCGTAACACCTTTGAAGGTGAGCTTACCGAAGCCAACCTCCTAGCCTTTATTAAGGCCAACCAGCTGCCTCTGGTCACTGAGTTCTCAGTCCAGACTGTCACTAAGACCTTCGGTGAAGAATTCAAGTCCCATATCTTTATGTTCATGTCCAAGGCTGCTACTGACTTTGGGGACAAAATGGACCAATTCAAAAAGGCAGCAGAAGGCTTCAAGGGCAAGATCATGTTCGTCTTCATGGACACTGACGTGAATGACAACAAGAACAACATGCAGACCTTTGGTGTGAAGGAGGGACAATGCCCTGCCATCCGTCTCATCACCCTGGAAGATGAGATGACAGAGTACAGACCAGAGAACGAGGCCATCACCGCTGACAACATCATCGAATTCTGCACACTCTTCACCGAGGGAAAACTCAAGCCCCACCTCACGAGCGATTACATCCCCGAAGACTGTGACAAAAACCCTCCTGAAGTGTTCAACACGACCCGACGCGATGAACGGAGCTCTACCCAGTTTATCAACATGATCAATACGTGTTGTCCAGCGTGCCATAATGCCTACTGGTATGACCAGTATGGTTGTTATTGTGGGATAAATGTCTTCAAGAAAGGGAAGCCAATATGCCCTCTCGATGCCTGCTGCCAGGCCCATGATCAGTGTTGGGAGGAATATTACAGTCGATGTAATGTTCTTCCTGGTGTCAGAGTCTACAAATGGTACTGTGAGGAAAATAAGATAATCTGCGATGGTGGATGGTTCTGCGGCACCACTCCGAACAATGACTGTGAGCAGTTCCTATGTGAGTGTGATAGGAAAGCTACAGAGTGCTTTGGCAAGAACGAATGGCATCAGGAGCATCGCTATATGAACCAGAAGTATTGTGAACCCTGAGACCGGAGACCTCACTCTCTCACGCTAGAGAGCAACGTGGGGGCGGAACTCTCCTACATATTGCCTAAGGAGAGCACCGACAGGTTTGAGTTGCTGTTTGCTGAGCTGGAGGTGAACAGGGAGAAGTTGGGCATCGCCAGCTATGAAGCTTCTGTAACCACCATGGAGGAAGTATTCCTCAGAATGGGGAAACTGGTGGATTCCAGTTTGGACATCCAGGCCCATGACCCACCTTTTTCCCACACATTTTGCTAGCCTAGGATGGCTCAGGGTAGAAGACAGGGTTAACCCTTGCATTGTGTTAGAAAACTACATCCACTTGTGGTGTTAGCGGGTACAATTTGACCCGTGATTTAAATCAGCCCAAAATACAGAAAAAATACAATTATTTTCATTTTTTTCCCTCCCACCTCATAGCTGACTTGTAATGCATTCATATCCATGTAAACACATTTTAAAATATTATTTTGGGTTAGGGCTAGGGTTTCATCTTTCAATATATCTCGTTTTCTATTATAAAAATGTAAAAATTCACTCATAAAATTTCCTATAATGAAGGCAATGGATAATGATGTTATCTAGCTATAATAGAATAATTAAGAATAATGATTTAGAACACACTTCCAAAAAAATGATAATAATAATTTAAAAAAAAATATATATTATTAAAAATAGTGACACTAGTGGTGTTAGGGTCATTTTTGACCCGTATACCAAGAAGGTAAAAAATCATTTATTTTTCATAAACTCAAACTTTATTCTACTCCTGATAGCAATTGCTAATTGAGGACATGTCTCTCTCACTCTCAAACATGTAAACATTGAATATTGACAATTTTATTATAGAGACCATCAGAATTAATTAGAATGATGATAAATAATTTTGTTGCGTTAAAATGGCTATTTCTGAGGATATCATGAAGCCTTGTTCCAATAGAGAAATGTAAAGGGTACTTTTTACCTATTTAAACTTGGAAACGGGTCAAAAATGACCCTAACACAATGGAAGGGTTAAACAACTAAAAATGGGATTGGTCTTCAAAATAGTCAATGCAAATTTGCCCTCAATACCCGCCGCATATTTGACTAAATACCTCCAAAAAGTTAGCGACACCCACAGCCACAATACTAGAGGGAGCGTAAACAGCGATCTGGTACCACCCACCCATAAAACAAATACTACAGCACTGCCACCCAGGTGTGGAATAGCCTGACCTCATCCCTCAAAAATATAGATCGCTGGCTTCCTTTAAAACAGCCCTGAAAATTCACCTTTCAGGAGGCCAAAGGGGGAGGTAGTACCACTTCTCCCTTAGACAGACGAGCCCCCCATCCCCCCTCCTTTGACGCGTGCCTGTGAGTCTGTCTGGCAAGGCCGTGGTCATCACGACACACAACATGGAGGAATGTGAATCCCTGTGCACCAGGCTGGCTGTTATGGTCAACGGTCAGCAGAGGTGTCTGGGCAGTCCCCTCAAGAGCAAGTTTGGCAGCGGCTACACCATTACATTACAGTCATTTAGCAGACGCTTTTATCCAAAGCGACTTACAATAAGACCCTGTAATATACCCTGTTTACAGGTGTGAAAGAGCGGGTGATTAATTTATTTTATTTTATTTTTAAGCTCCCAACCTTTTCATGAAAAAAGGGTAAGCAATAGAGAAAGAAACACAGGAAACAAGTGATAATATATAATGAGAACAGACTACAGCCCCTTATATTAAACTAGAGGTTAGGGTGGCTACGCGGCCCTCACACTTACGTCGCACTGCCGATCCGACCAATATGTCTGGGTCATAGTGTTGGGGGCTTTGTCAGAGTACACGTCTGTCTATGTCTCTTCTTGTGCCCATATATGGAGATGTCTGTTTCTTTTTTTTTTTTCTTCAATTTTAATTGAATTGTTTTTACATCGATAACTGAATAAATTTTGCGTGAATATTTGCTTGTAGGCCATTTGAATGTTTTGTTTAATTTAGTTAATGTTGGACAGCATTATGTGCAATGACGGTTCGTGTCTCCAACAAACAAAATGCCATACCATGTCAACAACAAAATTCCTATTGAAATAGCTGCGGAATAGCACTCTCTGCACTGTATGGGCATAAAAGGGAGACAGAAACAGACATCTCTGTATGGCATACAGTATGGAGATCTCTGTATCTGTCAGTCCATGTCCATTTTATGGCCATATATGGAGATCCATGATGTCATCAGTATATGCCCATATATGGGCATGCTGATATGCATATGCCCATATAAGGAGAGCTCTGTATCTGTCAGGCCATGTCCCCTTTATGCCCACATATGGAGATTCCTGATGTCATCAGTATATGCCCGTATATGGGCATGCCCCCTTTGCTGCCCATATATGAGGAATTTTAACCCATTCAATCTGGAAACGCATCTCATAGCTATGTACAAGCTCAGAGCAAAGATTTGAGTTACAAATGTTCCCTTTAAAAATATATATATTCAAAGATTTGCACACATTTTCACGATAAAAAAAGAATAGCAGATCTACAAGCTCATATCGCTAGTGGCTCCAGGGGTAATATACAGACTCACACACAGACAGTATACAGACATCTCATCCTCCACAGAGTTACGCTGTAAATACGAGTACTTGATCTCATACCATATATGGCATCATTATGTCTCTGTCCAATTAGAGCACGGCTGTGATGCACCGACCAGAGAGTTTGGGGTATAAATAAACGTGTCGACGCCACACAATCCTTGTACTGGAAACGGTTTTCAGTTGAAGAGAGAGATGCTCGTTGTCATGATCTGTAAGAAAGGCTTTGCATTGGTAACTATGTTTAAGTCTGTCCTTCTCTGTACACTGCTTATGGCCAGCTCGCTGCTTGTGGCCAGCAGTTGGTCAGCCCTGATCACAGAGGAAGAGGATGTCTTGCTGCTGAGGAAAAGTAACTTCGATGAGGTGTTGAAAGCTCACCCCTACATTCTGGTGGACTTCTATGCCCCATGGTGCGGCCACTGCAAAGAACTGGCCCCGGAGTATGCCAAGGCGGCCCGCATGCTGAAGGCAGAGGGTTCAAATGTCCGCCTCGGTAAGGTAGACGCCACAGAAGAGACAGAGCTGGCCCAGGAGTTTGAAGTCCAGAAATACCCGACCATCGTGTTCTTCAAGGGGGGAGAAAAGGAGTCGCACAAGGAGTACTCTGATGGCAGGCAGGCTTATGACATTGTCAAGTGGCTTAAGAATCGCGCAGGCCCAGCTGTTGCCACCCTGGCCGATGTCATGCAGGCAGAGTCTATGATCGCAAACGAGGTGGCAGTCATTGGCTTCTTCAAGGATTCTGAATCCAAGGACGCTAAAGCCTTCATTAAAGCAGCAGAAACCGTAGATGATATTCCATTTGGGATGACCTCTGATGATGCAGTGTACTCAAAGTTTGAGGTGTCCAAGGACTGCGTGCTCCTCTTCAAGAAGTTTGATGAAGGTCGTAACACCTTTGAAGGTGAGCTTACCGAAGCCAACCTCCTAGCCTTTATTAAGGCCAACCAGCTGCCTCTGGTCACTGAGTTCTCAGTCCAGACTGTCACTAAGACCTTCGGTGAAGAATTCAAGTCCCATATCTTTATGTTCATGTCCAAGGCTGCTACTGACTTTGGGGACAAAATGGACCAATTCAAAAAGGCAGCAGAAGGCTTCAAGGGCAAGATCATGTTCGTCTTCATGGACACTGACGTGAATGACAACAAGAACAACATGCAGACCTTTGGTGTGAAGGAGGGACAATGCCCTGCCATCCGTCTCATCACCCTGGAAGATGAGATGACAGAGTACAGACCAGAGAACGAGGCCATCACCGCTGACAACATCATCGAATTCTGCACACTCTTCACCGAGGGAAAACTCAAGCCCCACCTCACGAGCGATTACATCCCCGAAGACTGTGACAAAAACCCTCCTGAAGTGTTCAACACGACCCGACGCGATGAACGGAGCTCTACCCAGTTTATCAACATGATCAATACGTGTTGTCCAGCGTGCCATAATGCCTACTGGTATGACCAGTATGGTTGTTATTGTGGGATAAATGTCTTCAAGAAAGGGAAGCCAATATGCCCTCTCGATGCCTGCTGCCAGGCCCATGATCAGTGTTGGGAGGAATATTACAGTCGATGTAATGTTCTTCCTGGTGTCAGAGTCTACAAATGGTACTGTGAGGAAAATAAGATAATCTGCGATGGTGGATGGTTCTGCGGCACCACTCCGAACAATGACTGTGAGCAGTTCCTATGTGAGTGTGATAGGAAAGCTACAGAGTGCTTTGGCAAGAACGAATGGCATCAGGAGCATCGCTATATGAACCAGAAGTATTGTGAACCCTGAGACCGGAGACCTCACTCTCTCACGCTAGAGAGCAACGTGGGGGCGGAACTCTCCTACATATTGCCTAAGGAGAGCACCGACAGGTTTGAGTTGCTGTTTGCTGAGCTGGAGGTGAACAGGGAGAAGTTGGGCATCGCCAGCTATGAAGCTTCTGTAACCACCATGGAGGAAGTATTCCTCAGAATGGGGAAACTGGTGGATTCCAGTTTGGACATCCAGGCCCATGACCCACCTTTTTCCCACACATTTTGCTAGCCTAGGATGGCTCAGGGTAGAAGACAGGGTTAACCCTTGCATTGTGTTAGAAAACTACATCCACTTGTGGTGTTAGCGGGTACAATTTGACCCGTGATTTAAATCAGCCCAAAATACAGAAAAAATACAATTATTTTCATTTTTTTCCCTCCCACCTCATAGCTGACTTGTAATGCATTCATATCCATGTAAACACATTTTAAAATATTATTTTGGGTTAGGGCTAGGGTTTCATCTTTCAATATATCTCGTTTTCTATTGTAAAAATGTAAAAATTCACTCATAAAATTTCCTATAATGAAGGCAATGGATAATGATGTTATCTAGCTATAATAGAATAATTAAGAATAATGATTTAGAACACACTTCCAAAAAAATGATAATAATAATTAAAAAAAATATATATATTATTAAAAATAGTGACACTAGTGGTGTTAGGGTCATTTTTGACCCGTATACCAAGAAGGTAAAAAATCATTTATTTTTCATAAACTCAAACTTTATTCTACTCCTGATAGCAATTGCTAATTGAGGACATGTCTCTCTCACTCTCAAACATGTAAACATTGAATATTGACAATTTTATTATAGAGACCATCAGAATTAATTAGAATGATGATAAATAATTTTGTTGCGTTAAAATGGCTATTTCTGAGGATATCATGAAGCCTTGTTCCAATAGAGAAATGTAAAGGGTACTTTTTACCTATTTAAACTTGGAAACGGGTCAAAAATGACCCTAACACAATGGAAGGGTTAAACAACTAAAAATGGGATTGGTCTTCAAAATAGTCAATGCAAATTTGCCCTCAATACCCGCCGCATATTTGACTAAATACCTCCAAAAAGTTAGCGACACCCACAGCCACAATACTAGAGGGAGCGTAAACAGCGATCTGGTACCACCCACCCATAAAACAAATACTACAGCACTGCCACCCAGGTGTGGAATAGCCTGACCTCATCCCTCAAAAATATAGATCGCTGGCTTCCTTTAAAACAGCCCTGAAAATTCACCTTTCAGGAGGCCAAAGGGGGAGGTAGTACCACTTCTCCCTTAGACAGACGAGCCCCCCATCCCCCCTCCTTTGACGCGTGCCTGTGAGTCTGTCTGGCAAGGCCGTGGTCATCACGACACACAACATGGAGGAATGTGAATCCCTGTGCACCAGGCTGGCTGTTATGGTCAACGGTCAGCAGAGGTGTCTGGGCAGTCCCCTCAAGAGCAAGTTTGGCAGCGGCTACACCATTACATTACAGTCATTTAGCAGACGCTTTTATCCAAAGCGACTTACAATAAGACCCTGTAATATACCCTGTTTACAGGTGTGAAAGAGCGGGTGATTAATTTATTTTATTTTATTTTTAAGCTCCCAACCTTTTCATGAAAAAAGGGTAAGCAATAGAGAAAGAAACACAGGAAACAAGTGATAATATATAATGAGAACAGACTACAGCCCCTTATATTAAACTAGAGGTTAGGGTGGCTACGCGGCCCTCACACTTACGTCGCACTGCCGATCCGACCAATATGTCTGGGTCATAGTGTTGGGGGCTTTGTCAGAGTACACGTCTGTCTATGTCTCTTCTTGTGCCCATATATGGAGATGTCTGTTTCTTTTTTTTTTTTCTTCAATTTTAATTGAATTGTTTTTACATCGATAACTGAATACATTTTGCGTGAATATTTGCTTGTAGGCCATTTGAATGTTTTGTTTAATTTAGTTAATGTTGGACAGCATTATGTGCAATGACGGTTCGTGTCTCCAACAAACAAAATGCCATACCATGTCAACAACAAAATTCCTATTGAAATAGCTGCGGAATAGCACTCTCTGCACTGTATGGGCATAAAAGGGAGACAGAAACAGACATCTCTGTATGGCATACAGTATATGGAGATCTCTGTATCTGTCAGTCCATGTCCATTTTATGGCCATATATGGAGATCCATGATGTCATCAGTATATGCCCATATATGGGCATGCTGATATGCATATGCCCATATAAGGAGAGCTCTGTATCTGTCAGGCCATGTCCCCTTTATGCCCACATATGGAGATTCCTGATGTCATCAGTATATGCCCGTATATGGGCATGCCCCCTTTGCTGCCCATATATGAGGAATTTTAACCCATTCAATCTGGAAACGCATCTCATAGCTATGTACAAGCTCAGAGCAAAGATTTGAGTTACAAATGTTCCCTTTAAAAATATATATATTCAAAGATTTGCACACATTTTCACGATAAAAAAAGAATAGCAGATCTACAAGCTCATATCGCTAGTGGCTCCAGGGGTAATATACAGACTCACACACAGACAGTATACAGACATCTCATCCTCCACAGAGTTACGCTGTAAATACGAGTACTTGATCTCATACCATATATGGCATCATTATGTCTCTGTCCAATTAGAGCACGGCTGTGATGCACCGACCAGAGAGTTTGGGGTATAAATAAACGTGTCGACGCCACACAATCCTTGTACTGGAAACGGTTTTCAGTTGAAGAGAGAGATGCTCGTTGTCATGATCTGTAAGAAAGGCTTTGCATTGGTAACTATGTTTAAGTCTGTCCTTCTCTGTACACTGCTTATGGCCAGCTCGCTGCTTGTGGCCAGCAGTTGGTCAGCCCTGATCACAGAGGAAGAGGATGTCTTGCTGCTGAGGAAAAGTAACTTCGATGAGGTGTTGAAAGCTCACCCCTACATTCTGGTGGACTTCTATGCCCCATGGTGCGGCCACTGCAAAGAACTGGCCCCGGAGTATGCCAAGGCGGCCCGCATGCTGAAGGCAGAGGGTTCAAATGTCCGCCTCGGTAAGGTAGACGCCACAGAAGAGACAGAGCTGGCCCAGGAGTTTGAAGTCCAGAAATACCCGACCATCGTGTTCTTCAAGGGGGGAGAAAAGGAGTCGCACAAGGAGTACTCTGATGGCAGGCAGGCTTATGACATTGTCAAGTGGCTTAAGAATCGCGCCGGCCCAGCTGTTGCCACCCTGGCCGATGTCATGCAGGCAGAGTCTATGATCGCAAACGAGGTGGCAGTCATTGGCTTCTTCAAGGATTCTGAATCCAAGGACGCTAAAGCCTTCATTAAAGCAGCAGAAACCGTAGATGATATTCCATTTGGGATGACCTCTGATGATGCAGTGTACTCAAAGTTTGAGGTGTCCAAGGACTGCGTGCTCCTCTTCAAGAAGTTTGATGAAGGTCGTAACACCTTTGAAGGTGAGCTTACCGAAGCCAACCTCCTAGCCTTTATTAAGGCCAACCAGCTGCCTCTGGTCACTGAGTTCTCAGTCCAGACTGTCACTAAGACCTTCGGTGAAGAATTCAAGTCCCATATCTTTATGTTCATGTCCAAGGCTGCTACTGACTTTGGGGACAAAATGGACCAATTCAAAAAGGCAGCAGAAGGCTTCAAGGGCAAGATCATGTTCGTCTTCATGGACACTGACGTGAATGACAACAAGAACAACATGCAGACCTTTGGTGTGAAGGAGGGACAATGCCCTGCCATCCGTCTCATCACCCTGGAAGATGAGATGACAGAGTACAGACCAGAGAACGAGGCCATCACCGCTGACAACATCATCGCATTCTGCACACTCTTCACCGAGGGAAAACTCAAGCCCCACCTCACGAGCGATTACATCCCCGAAGACTGTGACAAAAACCCTCCTGAAGTGTTCAACACGACCCGACGCGATGAACGGAGCTCTACCCAGTTTATCAACATGATCAATACGTGTTGTCCAGCGTGCCATAATGCCTACTGGTATGACCAGTATGGTTGTTATTGTGGGATAAATGTCTTCAAGAAAGGGAAGCCAATATGCCCTCTCGATGCCTGCTGCCAGGCCCATGATCAGTGTTGGGAGGAATATTACAGTCGATGTAATGTTCTTCCTGGTGTCAGAGTCTACAAATGGTACTGTGAGGAAAATAAGATAATCTGCGATGGTGGATGGTTCTGCGGCACCACTCCGAACAATGACTGTGAGCAGTTCCTATGTGAGTGTGATAGGAAAGCTACAGAGTGCTTTGGCAAGAACGAATGGCATCAGGAGCATCGCTATATGAACCAGAAGTATTGTGAACCCTGAGACCGGAGACCTCACTCTCTCACGCTAGAGAGCAACGTGGGGGCGGAACTCTCCTACATATTGCCTAAGGAGAGCACCGACAGGTTTGAGTTGCTGTTTGCTGAGCTGGAGGTGAACAGGGAGAAGTTGGGCATCGCCAGCTATGAAGCTTCTGTAACCACCATGGAGGAAGTATTCCTCAGAATGGGGAAACTGGTGGATTCCAGTTTGGACATCCAGGCCCATGACCCACCTTTTTCCCACACATTTTGCTAGCCTAGGATGGCTCAGGGTAGAAGACAGGGTTAACCCTTGCATTGTGTTAGAAAACTACATCCACTTGTGGTGTTAGCGGGTACAATTTGACCCGTGATTTAAATCAGCCCAAAATACAGAAAAAATACAATTATTTTCATTTTTTTCCCTCCCACCTCATAGCTGACTTGTAATGCATTCATATCCATGTAAACACATTTTAAAATATTATTTTGGGTTAGGGCTAGGGTTTCATCTTTCAATATATCTCGTTTTCTATTATAAAAATTTAAAAATTCACTCATAAAATGTCCTATAATGAAGGCAATGGATAATGATGTTATCTAGCTATAATATAATAATTAAGAATAATGATTAGAACACACTTCCAAAAAAATGATAATAATAATTAAAAAAAATATATATATTATTAAAAATAGTGACACTAGTGGTGTTAGGGTCATTTTTGACCCGTATACCAAGAAGGTAAAAAATCATTTATTTTTCATAAACTCAAACTTTATTCTACTCCTGATAGCAATTGCTAATTGAGGACATGTCTCTCTCACTCTCAAACATGTAAACATTGAATATTGACAATTTTATTATAGAGACCATCAGAATTAATTAGAATGATGATAAATAATTGTGTTGCGTTAAAATGGCTATTTCTGAGGATATCATGAAGCCTTGTTCCAATAGAGAAATGTAAAGGGTACTTTTTACCTATTTAAACTTGGAAACGGGTCAAAAATGACCCTAACACAATGGAAGGGTTAAACAACTAAAAATGGGATTGGTCTTCAAAATAGTCAATGCAAATTTGCCCTCAATACCCGCCGCATATTTGACTAAATACCTCCAAAAAGTTAGCGACACCCACAGCCACAATACTAGAGGGAGCGTAAACAGCGATCTGGTACCACCCACCCATAAAACAAATACTACAGCACTGCCACCCAGGTGTGGAATAGCCTGACCTCATCCCTCAAAAATATAGATCGCTGGCTTCCTTTAAAACAGCCCTGAAAATTCACCTTTCAGGAGGCCAAAGGGGGAGGTAGTACCACTTCTCCCTTAGACAGACGAGCCCCCCATCCCCCCTCCTTTGACGCGTGCCTGTGAGTCTGTCTGGCAAGGCCGTGGTCATCACGACACACAACATGGAGGAATGTGAATCCCTGTGCACCAGGCTGGCTGTTATGGTCAACGGTCAGCAGAGGTGTCTGGGCAGTCCCCTCAAGAGCAAGTTTGGCAGCGGCTACACCATTACATTACAGTCATTTAGCAGACGCTTTTATCCAAAGCGACTTACAATAAGACCCTGTAATATACCCTGTTTACAGGTGTGAAAGAGCGGGTGATTAATTTATTTTATTTTATTTTTAAGCTCCCAACCTTTTCATGAAAAAAGGGTAAGCAATAGAGAAAGAAACACAGGAAACAAGTGATAATATATAATGAGAACAGACTACAGCCCCTTATATTAAACTAGAGGTTAGGGTGGCTACGCGGCCCTCACACTTACGTCGCACTGCCGATCCGACCAATATGTCTGGGTCATAGTGTTGGGGGCTTTGTCAGAGTACACGTCTGTCTATGTCTCTTCTTGTGCCCATATATGGAGATGTCTGTTTCTTTTTTTTTTTTCTTCAATTTTAATTGAATTGTTTTTACATCGATAACTGAATACATTTTGCGTGAATATTTGCTTGTAGGCCATTTGAATGTTTTGTTTAATTTAGTTAATGTTGGACAGCATTATGTGCAATGACGGTTCGTGTCTCCAACAAACAAAATGCCATACCATGTCAACAACAAAATTCCTATTGAAATAGCTGCGGAATAGCACTCTCTGCACTGTATGGGCATAAAAGGGAGACAGAAACAGACATCTCTGTATGGCATACAGTATATGGAGATCTCTGTATCTGTCAGTCCATGTCCATTTTATGGCCATATATGGAGATCCATGATGTCATCAGTATATGCCCATATATGGGCATGCTGATATGCATATGCCCATATAAGGAGAGCTCTGTATCTGTCAGGCCATGTCCCCTTTATGCCCACATATGGAGATTCCTGATGTCATCAGTATATGCCCGTATATGGGCATGCCCCCTTTGCTGCCCATATATGAGGAATTTTAACCCATTCAATCTGGAAACGCATCTCATAGCTATGTACAAGCTCAGAGCAAAGATTTGAGTTACAAATGTTCCCTTTAAAAATATATATATTCAAAGATTTGCACACATTTTCACGATAAAAAAAGAATAGCAGATCTACAAGCTCATATCGCTAGTGGCTCCAGGGGTAATATACAGACTCACACACAGACAGTATACAGACATCTCATCCTCCACAGAGTTACGCTGTAAATACGAGTACTTGATCTCATACCATATATGGCATCATTATGTCTCTGTCCAATTAGAGCACGGCTGTGATGCACCGACCAGAGAGTTTGGGGTATAAATAAACGTGTCGACGCCACACAATCCTTGTACTGGAAACGGTTTTCAGTTGAAGAGAGAGATGCTCGTTGTCATGATCTGTAAGAAAGGCTTTGCATTGGTAACTATGTTTAAGTCTGTCCTTCTCTGTACACTGCTTATGGCCAGCTCGCTGCTTGTGGCCAGCAGTTGGTCAGCCCTGATCACAGAGGAAGAGGATGTCTTGCTGCTGAGGAAAAGTAACTTCGATGAGGTGTTGAAAGCTCACCCCTACATTCTGGTGGACTTCTATGCCCCATGGTGCGGCCACTGCAAAGAACTGGCCCCGGAGTATGCCAAGGCGGCCCGCATGCTGAAGGCAGAGGGTTCAAATGTCCGCCTCGGTAAGGTAGACGCCACAGAAGAGACAGAGCTGGCCCAGGAGTTTGAAGTCCAGAAATACCCGACCATCGTGTTCTTCAAGGGGGGAGAAAAGGAGTCGCACAAGGAGTACTCTGATGGCAGGCAGGCTTATGACATTGTCAAGTGGCTTAAGAATCGCGCAGGCCCAGCTGTTGCCACCCTGGCCGATGTCATGCAGGCAGAGTCTATGATCGCAAACGAGGTGGCAGTCATTGGCTTCTTCAAGGATTCTGAATCCAAGGACGCTAAAGCCTTCATTAAAGCAGCAGAAACCGTAGATGATATTCCATTTGGGATGACCTCTGATGATGCAGTGTACTCAAAGTTTGAGGTGTCCAAGGACTGCGTGCTCCTCTTCAAGAAGTTTGATGAAGGTCGTAACACCTTTGAAGGTGAGCTTACCGAAGCCAACCTCCTAGCCTTTATTAAGGCCAACCAGCTGCCTCTGGTCACTGAGTTCTCAGTCCAGACTGTCACTAAGACCTTCGGTGAAGAATTCAAGTCCCATATCTTTATGTTCATGTCCAAGGCTGCTACTGACTTTGGGGACAAAATGGACCAATTCAAAAAGGCAGCAGAAGGCTTCAAGGGCAAGATCATGTTCGTCTTCATGGACACTGACGTGAATGACAACAAGAACAACATGCAGACCTTTGGTGTGAAGGAGGGACAATGCCCTGCCATCCGTCTCATCACCCTGGAAGATGAGATGACAGAGTACAGACCAGAGAACGAGGCCATCACCGCTGACAACATCATCGAATTCTGCACACTCTTCACCGAGGGAAAACTCAAGCCCCACCTCACGAGCGATTACATCCCCGAAGACTGTGACAAAAACCCTCCTGAAGTGTTCAACACGACCCGACGCGATGAACGGAGCTCTACCCAGTTTATCAACATGATCAATACGTGTTGTCCAGCGTGCCATAATGCCTACTGGTATGACCAGTATGGTTGTTATTGTGGGATAAATGTCTTCAAGAAAGGGAAGCCAATATGCCCTCTCGATGCCTGCTGCCAGGCCCATGATCAGTGTTGGGAGGAATATTACAGTCGATGTAATGTTCTTCCTGGTGTCAGAGTCTACAAATGGTACTGTGAGGAAAATAAGATAATCTGCGATGGTGGATGGTTCTGCGGCACCACTCCGAACAATGACTGTGAGCAGTTCCTATGTGAGTGTGATAGGAAAGCTACAGAGTGCTTTGGCAAGAACGAATGGCATCAGGAGCATCGCTATATGAACCAGAAGTATTGTGAACCCTGAGACCGGAGACCTCACTCTCTCACGCTAGAGAGCAACGTGGGGGCGGAACTCTCCTACATATTGCCTAAGGAGAGCACCGACAGGTTTGAGTTGCTGTTTGCTGAGCTGGAGGTGAACAGGGAGAAGTTGGGCATCGCCAGCTATGAAGCTTCTGTAACCACCATGGAGGAAGTATTCCTCAGAATGGGGAAACTGGTGGATTCCAGTTTGGACATCCAGGCCCATGACCCACCTTTTTCCCACACATTTTGCTAGCCTAGGATGGCTCAGGGTAGAAGACAGGGTTAACCCTTGCATTGTGTTAGAAAACTACATCCACTTGTGGTGTTAGCGGGTACAATTTGACCCGTGATTTAAATCAGCCCAAAATACAGAAAAAATACAATTATTTTCATTTTTTTCCCTCCCACCTCATAGCTGACTTGTAATGCATTCATATCCATGTAAACACATTTTAAAATATTATTTTGGGTTAGGGCTAGGGTTTCATCTTTCAATATATCTCGTTTTCTATTATAAAAATGTAAAAATTCACTCATAAAATTTCCTATAATGAAGGCAATGGATAATGATGTTATCTAGCTATAATAGAATAATTAAGAATAATGATTTAGAACACACTTCCAAAAAAATGATAATAATAATTAAAAAAAAAATATATATTATTAAAAATAGTGACACTAGTGGTGTTAGGGTCATTTTTGACCCGTATACCAAGAAGGTAAAAAATCATTTATTTTTCATAAACTCAAACTTTATTCTACTCCTGATAGCAATTGCTAATTGAGGACATGTCTCTCTCACTCTCAAACATGTAAACATTGAATATTGACAATTTTATTATAGAGACCATCAGAATTAATTAGAATGATGATAAATAATTTTGTTGCGTTAAAATGGCTATTTCTGAGGATATCATGAAGCCTTGTTCCAATAGAGAAATGTAAAGGGTACTTTTTACCTATTTAAACTTGGAAACGGGTCAAAAATGACCCTAACACAATGGAAGGGTTAAACAACTAAAAATGGGATTGGTCTTCAAAATAGTCAATGCAAATTTGCCCTCAATACCCGCCGCATATTTGACTAAATACCTCCAAAAAGTTAGCGACACCCACAGCCACAATACTAGAGGGAGCGTAAACAGCGATCTGGTACCACCCACCCATAAAACAAATACTACAGCACTGCCACCCAGGTGTGGAATAGCCTGACCTCATCCCTCAAAAATATAGATCGCTGGCTTCCTTTAAAACAGCCCTGAAAATTCACCTTTCAGGAGGCCAAAGGGGGAGGTAGTACCACTTCTCCCTTAGACAGACGAGCCCCCCATCCCCCCTCCTTTGACGCGTGCCTGTGAGTCTGTCTGGCAAGGCCGTGGTCATCACGACACACAACATGGAGGAATGTGAATCCCTGTGCACCAGGCTGGCTGTTATGGTCAACGGTCAGCAGAGGTGTCTGGGCAGTCCCCTCAAGAGCAAGTTTGGCAGCGGCTACACCATTACATTACAGTCATTTAGCAGACGCTTTTATCCAAAGCGACTTACAATAAGACCCTGTAATATACCCTGTTTACAGGTGTGAAAGAGCGGGTGATTAATTTATTTTATTTTATTTTTAAGCTCCCAACCTTTTCATGAAAAAAGGGTAAGCAATAGAGAAAGAAACACAGGAAACAAGTGATAATATATAATGAGAACAGACTACAGCCCCTTATATTAAACTAGAGGTTAGGGTGGCTACGCGGCCCTCACACTTACGTCGCACTGCCGATCCGACCAATATGTCTGGGTCATAGTGTTGGGGGCTTTGTCAGAGTACACGTCTGTCTATGTCTCTTCTTGTGCCCATATATGGAGATGTCTGTTTCTTTTTTTTTTTTCTTCAATTTTAATTGAATTGTTTTTACATCGATAACTGAATAAATTTTGCGTGAATATTTGCTTGTAGGCCATTTGAATGTTTTGTTTAATTTAGTTAATGTTGGACAGCATTATGTGCAATGACGGTTCGTGTCTCCAACAAACAAAATGCCATACCATGTCAACAACAAAATTCCTATTGAAATAGCTGCGGAATAGCACTCTCTGCACTGTATGGGCATAAAAGGGAGACAGAAACAGACATCTCTGTATGGCATACAGTATATGGAGATCTCTGTATCTGTCAGTCCATGTCCATTTTATGGCCATATATGGAGATCCATGATGTCATCAGTATATGCCCATATATGGGCATGCTGATATGCATATGCCCATATAAGGAGAGCTCTGTATCTGTCAGGCCATGTCCCCTTTATGCCCACATATGGAGATTCCTGATGTCATCAGTATATGCCCGTATATGGGCATGCCCCCTTTGCTGCCCATATATGAGGAATTTTAACCCATTCAATCTGGAAACGCATCTCATAGCTATGTACAAGCTCAGAGCAAAGATTTGAGTTACAAATGTTCCCTTTAAAAATATATATATTCAAAGATTTGCACACATTTTCACGATAAAAAAAGAATAGCAGATCTACAAGCTCATATCGCTAGTGGCTCCAGGGGTAATATACAGACTCACACACAGACAGTATACAGACATCTCATCCTCCACAGAGTTACGCTGTAAATACGAGTACTTGATCTCATACCATATATGGCATCATTATGTCTCTGTCCAATTAGAGCACGGCTGTGATGCACCGACCAGAGAGTTTGGGGTATAAATAAACGTGTCGACGCCACACAATCCTTGTACTGGAAACGGTTTTCAGTTGAAGAGAGAGATGCTCGTTGTCATGATCTGTAAGAAAGGCTTTGCATTGGTAACTATGTTTAAGTCTGTCCTTCTCTGTACACTGCTTATGGCCAGCTCGCTGCTTGTGGCCAGCAGTTGGTCAGCCCTGATCACAGAGGAAGAGGATGTCTTGCTGCTGAGGAAAAGTAACTTCGATGAGGTGTTGAAAGCTCACCCCTACATTCTGGTGGACTTCTATGCCCCATGGTGCGGCCACTGCAAAGAACTGGCCCCGGAGTATGCCAAGGCGGCCCGCATGCTGAAGGCAGAGGGTTCAAATGTCCGCCTCGGTAAGGTAGACGCCACAGAAGAGACAGAGCTGGCCCAGGAGTTTGAAGTCCAGAAATACCCGACCATCGTGTTCTTCAAGGGGGGAGAAAAGGAGTCGCACAAGGAGTACTCTGATGGCAGGCAGGCTTATGACATTGTCAAGTGGCTTAAGAATCGCGCAGGCCCAGCTGTTGCCACCCTGGCCGATGTCATGCAGGCAGAGTCTATGATCGCAAACGAGGTGGCAGTCATTGGCTTCTTCAAGGATTCTGAATCCAAGGACGCTAAAGCCTTCATTAAAGCAGCAGAAACCGTAGATGATATTCCATTTGGGATGACCTCTGATGATGCAGTGTACTCAAAGTTTGAGGTGTCCAAGGACTGCGTGCTCCTCTTCAAGAAGTTTGATGAAGGTCGTAACACCTTTGAAGGTGAGCTTACCGAAGCCAACCTCCTAGCCTTTATTAAGGCCAACCAGCTGCCTCTGGTCACTGAGTTCTCAGTCCAGACTGTCACTAAGACCTTCGGTGAAGAATTCAAGTCCCATATCTTTATGTTCATGTCCAAGGCTGCTACTGACTTTGGGGACAAAATGGACCAATTCAAAAAGGCAGCAGAAGGCTTCAAGGGCAAGATCATGTTCGTCTTCATGGACACTGACGTGAATGACAACAAGAACAACATGCAGACCTTTGGTGTGAAGGAGGGACAATGCCCTGCCATCCGTCTCATCACCCTGGAAGATGAGATGACAGAGTACAGACCAGAGAACGAGGCCATCACCGCTGACAACATCATCGAATTCTGCACACTCTTCACCGAGGGAAAACTCAAGCCCCACCTCACGAGCGATTACATCCCCGAAGACTGTGACAAAAACCCTCCTGAAGTGTTCAACACGACCCGACGCGATGAACGGAGCTCTACCCAGTTTATCAACATGATCAATACGTGTTGTCCAGCGTGCCATAATGCCTACTGGTATGACCAGTATGGTTGTTATTGTGGGATAAATGTCTTCAAGAAAGGGAAGCCAATATGCCCTCTCGATGCCTGCTGCCAGGCCCATGATCAGTGTTGGGAGGAATATTACAGTCGATGTAATGTTCTTCCTGGTGTCAGAGTCTACAAATGGTACTGTGAGGAAAATAAGATAATCTGCGATGGTGGATGGTTCTGCGGCACCACTCCGAACAATGACTGTGAGCAGTTCCTATGTGAGTGTGATAGGAAAGCTACAGAGTGCTTTGGCAAGAACGAATGGCATCAGGAGCATCGCTATATGAACCAGAAGTATTGTGAACCCTGAGACCGGAGACCTCACTCTCTCACGCTAGAGAGCAACGTGGGGGCGGAACTCTCCTACATATTGCCTAAGGAGAGCACCGACAGGTTTGAGTTGCTGTTTGCTGAGCTGGAGGTGAACAGGGAGAAGTTGGGCATCGCCAGCTATGAAGCTTCTGTAACCACCATGGAGGAAGTATTCCTCAGAATGGGGAAACTGGTGGATTCCAGTTTGGACATCCAGGCCCATGACCCACCTTTTTCCCACACATTTTGCTAGCCTAGGATGGCTCAGGGTAGAAGACAGGGTTAACCCTTGCATTGTGTTAGAAAACTACATCCACTTGTGGTGTTAGCGGGTACAATTTGACCCGTGATTTAAATCAGCCCAAAATACAGAAAAAATACAATTATTTTCATTTTTTTCCCTCCCACCTCATAGCTGACTTGTAATGCATTCATATCCATGTAAACACATTTTAAAATATTATTTTGGGTTAGGGCTAGGGTTTCATCTTTCAATATATCTCGTTTTCTATTGTAAAAATGTAAAAATTCACTCATAAAATTTCCTATAATGAAGGCAATGGATAATGATGTTATCTAGCTATAATAGAATAATTAAGAATAATGATTTAGAACACACTTCCAAAAAAATGATAATAATAATTAAAAAAAATATATATATTATTAAAAATAGTGACACTAGTGGTGTTAGGGTCATTTTTGACCCGTATACCAAGAAGGTAAAAAATCATTTATTTTTCATAAACTCAAACTTTATTCTACTCCTGATAGCAATTGTTAATTGAGGACATGTCTCTCTCACTCTCAAACATGTAAACATTGAATATTGACAATTTTATTATAGAGACCATCAGAATTAATTAGAATGATGATAAATAATTTTGTTGCGTTAAAATGGCTATTTCTGAGGATATCATGAAGCCTTGTTCCAATAGAGAAATGTAAAGGGTACTTTTTACCTATTTAAACTTGGAAACGGGTCAAAAATGACCCTAACACAATGGAAGGGTTAAACAACTAAAAATGGGATTGGTCTTCAAAATAGTCAATGCAAATTTGCCCTCAATACCCGCCGCATATTTGACTAAATACCTCCAAAAAGTTAGCGACACCCACAGCCACAATACTAGAGGGAGCGTAAACAGCGATCTGGTACCACCCACCCATAAAACAAATACTACAGCACTGCCACCCAGGTGTGGAATAGCCTGACCTCATCCCTCAAAAATATAGATCGCTGGCTTCCTTTAAAACAGCCCTGAAAATTCACCTTTCAGGAGGCCAAAGGGGGAGGTAGTACCACTTCTCCCTTAGACAGACGAGCCCCCCATCCCCCCTCCTTTGACGCGTGCCTGTGAGTCTGTCTGGCAAGGCCGTGGTCATCACGACACACAACATGGAGGAATGTGAATCCCTGTGCACCAGGCTGGCTGTTATGGTCAACGGTCAGCAGAGGTGTCTGGGCAGTCCCCTCAAGAGCAAGTTTGGCAGCGGCTACACCATTACATTACAGTCATTTAGCAGACGCTTTTATCCAAAGCGACTTACAATAAGACCCTGTAATATACCCTGTTTACAGGTGTGAAAGAGCGGGTGATTAATTTATTTTATTTTATTTTTAAGCTCCCAACCTTTTCATGAAAAAAGGGTAAGCAATAGAGAAAGAAACACAGGAAACAAGTGATAATATATAATGAGAACAGACTACAGCCCCTTATATTAAACTAGAGGTTAGGGTGGCTACGCGGCCCTCACACTTACGTCGCACTGCCGATCCGACCAATATGTCTGGGTCATAGTGTTGGGGGCTTTGTCAGAGTACACGTCTGTCTATGTCTCTTCTTGTGCCCATATATGGAGATGTCTGTTTCTTTTTTTTTTTTCTTCAATTTTAATTGAATTGTTTTTACATCGATAACTGAATACATTTTGCGTGAATATTTGCTTGTAGGCCATTTGAATGTTTTGTTTAATTTAGTTAATGTTGGACAGCATTATGTGCAATGACGGTTCGTGTCTCCAACAAACAAAATGCCATACCATGTCAACAACAAAATTCCTATTGAAATAGCTGCGGAATAGCACTCTCTGCACTGTATGGGCATAAAAGGGAGACAGAAACAGACATCTCTGTATGGCATACAGTATATGGAGATCTCTGTATCTGTCAGTCCATGTCCATTTTATGGCCATATATGGAGATCCATGATGTCATCAGTATATGCCCATATATGGGCATGCTGATATGCATATGCCCATATAAGGAGAGCTCTGTATCTGTCAGGCCATGTCCCCTTTATGCCCACATATGGAGATTCCTGATGTCATCAGTATATGCCCGTATATGGGCATGCCCCCTTTGCTGCCCATATATGAGGAATTTTAACCCATTCAATCTGGAAACGCATCTCATAGCTATGTACAAGCTCAGAGCAAAGATTTGAGTTACAAATGTTCCCTTTAAAAATATATATATTCAAAGATTTGCACACATTTTCACGATAAAAAAAGAATAGCAGATCTACAAGCTCATATCGCTAGTGGCTCCAGGGGTAATATACAGACTCACACACAGACAGTATACAGACATCTCATCCTCCACAGAGTTACGCTGTAAATACGAGTACTTGATCTCATACCATATATGGCATCATTATGTCTCTGTCCAATTAGAGCACGGCTGTGATGCACCGACCAGAGAGTTTGGGGTATAAATAAACGTGTCGACGCCACACAATCCTTGTACTGGAAACGGTTTTCAGTTGAAGAGAGAGATGCTCGTTGTCATGATCTGTAAGAAAGGCTTTGCATTGGTAACTATGTTTAAGTCTGTCCTTCTCTGTACACTGCTTATGGCCAGCTCGCTGCTTGTGGCCAGCAGTTGGTCAGCCCTGATCACAGAGGAAGAGGATGTCTTGCTGCTGAGGAAAAGTAACTTCGATGAGGTGTTGAAAGCTCACCCCTACATTCTGGTGGACTTCTATGCCCCATGGTGCGGCCACTGCAAAGAACTGGCCCCGGAGTATGCCAAGGCGGCCCGCATGCTGAAGGCAGAGGGTTCAAATGTCCGCCTCGGTAAGGTAGACGCCACAGAAGAGACAGAGCTGGCCCAGGAGTTTGAAGTCCAGAAATACCCGACCATCGTGTTCTTCAAGGGGGGAGAAAAGGAGTCGCACAAGGAGTACTCTGATGGCAGGCAGGCTTATGACATTGTCAAGTGGCTTAAGAATCGCGCAGGCCCAGCTGTTGCCACCCTGGCCGATGTCATGCAGGCAGAGTCTATGATCGCAAACGAGGTGGCAGTCATTGGCTTCTTCAAGGATTCTGAATCCAAGGACGCTAAAGCCTTCATTAAAGCAGCAGAAACCGTAGATGATATTCCATTTGGGATGACCTCTGATGATGCAGTGTACTCAAAGTTTGAGGTGTCCAAGGACTGCGTGCTCCTCTTCAAGAAGTTTGATGAAGGTCGTAACACCTTTGAAGGTGAGCTTACCGAAGCCAACCTCCTAGCCTTTATTAAGGCCAACCAGCTGC
Organism: Gymnoscopelus braueri; assembly: GCF_963280865.1. Taxonomy (NCBI): domain Eukaryota; kingdom Metazoa; phylum Chordata; class Actinopteri; order Myctophiformes; family Myctophidae; genus Gymnoscopelus; species Gymnoscopelus braueri. The sequence goes on along the minus strand of NW_027660778.1, from coordinate 75,813 downwards.
CTCTGGTCACTGAGTTCTCAGTCCAGACTGTCACTAAGACCTTCGGTGAAGAATTCAAGTCCCATATCTTTATGTTCATGTCCAAGGCTGCTACTGACTTTGGGGACAAAATGGACCAATTCAAAAAGGCAGCAGAAGGCTTCAAGGGCAAGATCATGTTCGTCTTCATGGACACTGACGTGAATGACAACAAGAACAACATGCAGACCTTTGGTGTGAAGGAGGGACAATGCCCTGCCATCCGTCTCATCACCCTGGAAGATGAGATGACAGAGTACAGACCAGAGAACGAGGCCATCACCGCTGACAACATCATCGAATTCTGCACACTCTTCACCGAGGGAAAACTCAAGCCCCACCTCACGAGCGATTACATCCCCGAAGACTGTGACAAAAACCCTCCTGAAGTGTTCAACACGACCCGACGCGATGAACGGAGCTCTACCCAGTTTATCAACATGATCAATACGTGTTGTCCAGCGTGCCATAATGCCTACTGGTATGACCAGTATGGTTGTTATTGTGGGATAAATGTCTTCAAGAAAGGGAAGCCAATATGCCCTCTCGATGCCTGCTGCCAGGCCCATGATCAGTGTTGGGAGGAATATTACAGTCGATGTAATGTTCTTCCTGGTGTCAGAGTCTACAAATGGTACTGTGAGGAAAATAAGATAATCTGCGATGGTGGATGGTTCTGCGGCACCACTCCGAACAATGACTGTGAGCAGTTCCTATGTGAGTGTGATAGGAAAGCTACAGAGTGCTTTGGCAAGAACGAATGGCATCAGGAGCATCGCTATATGAACCAGAAGTATTGTGAACCCTGAGACCGGAGACCTCACTCTCTCACGCTAGAGAGCAACGTGGGGGCGGAACTCTCCTACATATTGCCTAAGGAGAGCACCGACAGGTTTGAGTTGCTGTTTGCTGAGCTGGAGGTGAACAGGGAGAAGTTGGGCATCGCCAGCTATGAAGCTTCTGTAACCACCATGGAGGAAGTATTCCTCAGAATGGGGAAACTGGTGGATTCCAGTTTGGACATCCAGGCCCATGACCCACCTTTTTCCCACACATTTTGCTAGCCTAGGATGGCTCAGGGTAGAAGACAGGGTTAACCCTTGCATTGTGTTAGAAAACTACATCCACTTGTGGTGTTAGCGGGTACAATTTGACCCGTGATTTAAATCAGCCCAAAATACAGAAAAAATACAATTATTTTCATTTTTTTCCCTCCCACCTCATAGCTGACTTGTAATGCATTCATATCCATGTAAACACATTTTAAAATATTATTTTGGGTTAGGGCTAGGGTTTCATCTTTCAATATATCTCGTTTTCTATTATAAAAATGTAAAAATTCACTCATAAAATTTCCTATAATGAAGGCAATGGATAATGATGTTATCTAGCTATAATAGAATAATTAAGAATAATGATTTAGAACACACTTCCAAAAAAATGATAATAATAATTAAAAAAAATATATATATTATTAAAAATAGTGACACTAGTGGTGTTAGGGTCATTTTTGACCCGTATACCAAGAAGGTAAAAAATCATTTATTTTTCATAAACTCAAACTTTATTCTACTCCTGATAGCAATTGTTAATTGAGGACATGTCTCTCTCACTCTCAAACATGTAAACATTGAATATTGACAATTTTATTATAGAGACCATCAGAATTAATTAGAATGATGATAAATAATTTTGTTGCGTTAAAATGGCTATTTCTGAGGATATCATGAAGCCTTGTTCCAATAGAGAAATGTAAAGGGTACTTTTTACCTATTTAAACTTGGAAACGGGTCAAAAATGACCCTAACACAATGGAAGGGTTAAACAACTAAAAATGGGATTGGTCTTCAAAATAGTCAATGCAAATTTGCCCTCAATACCCGCCGCATATTTGACTAAATACCTCCAAAAAGTTAGCGACACCCACAGCCACAATACTAGAGGGAGCGTAAACAGCGATCTGGTACCACCCACCCATAAAACAAATACTACAGCACTGCCACCCAGGTGTGGAATAGCCTGACCTCATCCCTCAAAAATATAGATCGCTGGCTTCCTTTAAAACAGCCCTGAAAATTCACCTTTCAGGAGGCCAAAGGGGGAGGTAGTACCACTTCTCCCTTAGACAGACGAGCCCCCCATCCCCCCTCCTTTGACGCGTGCCTGTGAGTCTGTCTGGCAAGGCCGTGGTCATCACGACACACAACATGGAGGAATGTGAATCCCTGTGCACCAGGCTGGCTGTTATGGTCAACGGTCAGCAGAGGTGTCTGGGCAGTCCCCTCAAGAGCAAGTTTGGCAGCGGCTACACCATTACATTACAGTCATTTAGCAGACGCTTTTATCCAAAGCGACTTACAATAAGACCCTGTAATATACCCTGTTTACAGGTGTGAAAGAGCGGGTGATTAATTTATTTTATTTTATTTTTAAGCTCCCAACCTTTTCATGAAAAAAGGGTAAGCAATAGAGAAAGAAACACAGGAAACAAGTGATAATATATAATGAGAACAGACTACAGCCCCTTATATTAAACTAGAGGTTAGGGTGGCTACGCGGCCCTCACACTTACGTCGCACTGCCGATCCGACCAATATGTCTGGGTCATAGTGTTGGGGGCTTTGTCAGAGTACACGTCTGTCTATGTCTCTTCTTGTGCCCATATATGGAGATGTCTGTTTCTTTTTTTTTTTTCTTCAATTTTAATTGAATTGTTTTTACATCGATAACTGAATACATTTTGCGTGAATATTTGCTTGTAGGCCATTTGAATGTTTTGTTTAATTTAGTTAATGTTGGACAGCATATGTGCAATGACGGTTCGTGTCTCCAACAAACAAAATGCCATACCATGTCAACAACAAGATTCCTATTGAAATAGCTGCGGAATAGCACTCTCTGCACTGTATGGGCATAAAAGGGAGACAGAAACAGACATCTCTGTATGGCATACAGTATATGGAGATCTCTGTATCTGTCAGTCCATGTCCATTTTATGGCCATATATGGAGATCCATGATGTCATCAGTATATGCCCATATATGGGCATGCTGATATGCATATGCCCATATAAGGAGATCTCTGTATCTGTCAGGCCATGTCCCCTTTATGCCCACATATGGAGATTCCTGATGTCATCAGTATATGCCCGTATATGGGCATGCCCCCTTTGCTGCCCATATATGAGGAATTTTAACCCATTCAATCTGGAAACGCATCTCATAGCTATGTACAAGCTCAGAGCAAAGATTTGAGTTACAAATGTTCCCTTTAAAAATATATATATTCAAAGATTTGCACACATTTTCACGATAAAAAAAGAATAGCAGATCTACAAGCTCATATCGCTAGTGGCTCCAGGGGTAATATACAGACTCACACACAGACAGTATACAGACATCTCATCCTCCACAGAGTTACGCTGTAAATACGAGTACTTGATCTCATACCATATATGGCATCATTATGTCTCTGTCCAATTAGAGCACGGCTGTGATGCACCGACCAGAGAGTTTGGGGTATAAATAAACGTGTCGACGCCACACAATCCTTGTACTGGAAACGGTTTTCAGTTGAAGAGAGAGATGCTCGTTGTCATGATCTGTAAGAAAGGCTTTGCATTGGTAACTATGTTTAAGTCTGTCCTTCTCTGTACACTGCTTATGGCCAGCTCGCTGCTTGTGGCCAGCAGTTGGTCAGCCCTGATCACAGAGGAAGAGGATGTCTTGCTGCTGAGGAAAAGTAACTTCGATGAGGTGTTGAAAGCTCACCCCTACATTCTGGTGGACTTCTATGCCCCATGGTGCGGCCACTGCAAAGAACTGGCCCCGGAGTATGCCAAGGCGGCCCGCATGCTGAAGGCAGAGGGTTCAAATGTCCGCCTCGGTAAGGTAGACGCCACAGAAGAGACAGAGCTGGCCCAGGAGTTTGAAGTCCAGAAATACCCGACCATCGTGTTCTTCAAGGGGGGAGAAAAGGAGTCGCACAAGGAGTACTCTGATGGCAGGCAGGCTTATGACATTGTCAAGTGGCTTAAGAATCGCGCAGGCCCAGCTGTTGCCACCCTGGCCGATGTCATGCAGGCAGAGTCTATGATCGCAAACGAGGTGGCAGTCATTGGCTTCTTCAAGGATTCTGAATCCAAGGACGCTAAAGCCTTCATTAAAGCAGCAGAAACCGTAGATGATATTCCATTTGGGATGACCTCTGATGATGCAGTGTACTCAAAGTTTGAGGTGTCCAAGGACTGCGTGCTCCTCTTCAAGAAGTTTGATGAAGGTCGTAACACCTTTGAAGGTGAGCTTACCGAAGCCAACCTCCTAGCCTTTATTAAGGCCAACCAGCTGCCTCTGGTCACTGAGTTCTCAGTCCAGACTGTCACTAAGACCTTCGGTGAAGAATTCAAGTCCCATATCTTTATGTTCATGTCCAAGGCTGCTACTGACTTTGGGGACAAAATGGACCAATTCAAAAAGGCAGCAGAAGGCTTCAAGGGCAAGATCAAGTTCGTCTTCATGGACACTGACGTGAATGACAACAAGAACAACATGCAGACCTTTGGTGTGAAGGAGGGACAATGCCCTGCCATCCGTCTCATCACCCTGGAAGATGAGATGACAGAGTACAGACCAGAGAACGAGGCCATCACCGCTGACAACATCATCGAATTCTGCACACTCTTCACCGAGGGAAAACTCAAGCCCCACCTCACGAGCGATTACATCCCCGAAGACTGTGACAAAAACCCTCCTGAAGTGTTCAACACGACCCGACGCGATGAACGGAGCTCTACCCAGTTTATCAACATGATCAATACGTGTTGTCCAGCGTGCCATAATGCCTACTGGTATGACCAGTATGGTTGTTATTGTGGGATAAATGTCTTAAAGAAAGGGAAGCCAATATGCCCTCTCGATGCCTGCTGCCAGGCCCATGATCAGTGTTGGGAGGAATATTACAGTCGATGTAATGTTCTTCCTGGTGTCAGAGTCTACAAATGGTACTGTGAGGAAAATAAGATAATCTGCGATGGTGGATGGTTCTGCGGCACCACTCCGAACAATGACTGTGAGCAGTTCCTATGTGAGTGTGATAGGAAAGCTACAGAGTGCTTTGGCAAGAACGAATGGCATCAGGAGCATCGCTATATGAACCAGAAGTATTGTGAACCCTGAGACCGGAGACCTCACTCTCTCACGCTAGAGAGCAACGTGGGGGCGGAACTCTCCTACATATTGCCTAAGGAGAGCACCGACAGGTTTGAGTTGCTGTTTGCTGAGCTGGAGGTGAACAGGGAGAAGTTGGGCATCGCCAGCTATGAAGCTTCTGTAACCACCATGGAGGAAGTATTCCTCAGAATGGGGAAACTGGTGGATTCCAGTTTGGACATCCAGGCCCATGACCCACCTTTTTCCCACACATTTTGCTAGCCTAGGATGGCTCAGGGTAGAAGACAGGGTTAACCCTTGCATTGTGTTAGAAAACTACATCCACTTGTGGTGTTAGCGGGTACAATTTGACCCGTGATTTAAATCAGCCCAAAATACAGAAAAAATACAATTATTTTCATTTTTTTCCCTCCCACCTCATAGCTGACTTGTAATGCATTCATATCCATGTAAACACATTTTAAAATATTATTTTGGGTTAGGGCTAGGGTTTCATCTTTCAATATATCTCGTTTTCTATTATAAAAATTTAAAAATTCACTCATAAAATTTCCTATAATGAAGGCAATGGATAATGATGTTATCTAGCTATAATAGAATAATTAAGAATAATGATTTAGAACACACTTCCAAAAAAAATTATAATAATAATTAAAAAAAATATATATATTATTAAAAATAGTGACACTAGTGGTGTTAGGGTCATTTTTGACCCGTATACCAAGAAGGTAAAAAATCATTTATTTTTCATAAACTCAAACTTTATTCTACTCCTGATAGCAATTGCTAATTGAGGACATGTCTCTCTCACTCTCAAACATGTAAACATTGAATATTGACAATTTTATTATAGAGACCATCAGAATTAATTAGAATGATGATAAATAATTTTGTTGCGTTAAAATGGCTATGTCTGAGGATATCATGAAGCCTTGTTCCAATAGAGAAATGTAAAGGGTACTTTTTACCTATTTAAACTTGGAAACGGGTCAAAAATGACCCTAACACAATGGAAGGGTTAAACAACTAAAAATGGGATTGGTCTTCAAAATAGTCAATGCAAATTTGCCCTCAATACCCGCCGCATATTTGACTAAATACCTCCAAAAAGTTAGCGACACCCACAGCCACAATACTAGAGGGAGCGTAAACAGCGATCTGGTACCACCCACCCATAAAACAAATACTACAGCACTGCCACCCAGGTGTGGAATAGCCTGACCTCATCCCTCAAAAATATAGATCGCTGGCTTCCTTTAAAACAGCCCTGAAAATTCACCTTTCAGGAGGCCAAAGGGGGAGGTAGTACCACTTCTCCCTTAGACAGACGAGCCCCCCATCCCCCCTCCTTTGACGCGTGCCTGTGAGTCTGTCTGGCAAGGCCGTGGTCATCACGACACACAACATGGAGGAATGTGAATCCCTGTGCACCAGGCTGGCTGTTATGGTCAACGGTCAGCAGAGGTGTCTGGGCAGTCCCCTCAAGAGCAAGTTTGGCAGCGGCTACACCATTACATTACAGTCATTTAGCAGACGCTTTTATCCAAAGCGACTTACAATAAGACCCTGTAATATACCCTGTTTACAGGTGTGAAAGAGCGGGTGATTAATTTATTTTATTTTATTTTTAAGCTCCCAACCTTTTCATGAAAAAAGGGTAAGCAATAGAGAAAGAAACACAGGAAACAAGTGATAATATATAATGAGAACAGACTACAGCCCCTTATATTAAACTAGAGGTTAGGGTGGCTACGCGGCCCTCACACTTACGTCGCACTGCCGATCCGACCAATATGTCTGGGTCATAGTGTTGGGGGCTTTGTCAGAGTACACGTCTGTCTATGTCTCTTCTTGTGCCCATATATGGAGATGTCTGTTTCTTTTTTTTTTTTCTTCAATTTTAATTGAATTGTTTTTACATCGATAACTGAATACATTTTGCGTGAATATTTGCTTGTAGGCCATTTGAATGTTTTGTTTAATTTAGTTAATGTTGGACAGCATATGTGCAATGACGGTTCGTGTCTCCAACAAACAAAATGCCATACCATGTCAACAACAAGATTCCTATTGAAATAGCTGCGGAATAGCACTCTCTGCACTGTATGGGCATAAAAGGGAGACAGAAACAGACATCTCTGTATGGCATACAGTATATGGAGATCTCTGTATCTGTCAGTCCATGTCCATTTTATGGCCATATATGGAGATCCATGATGTCATCAGTATATGCCCATATATGGGCATGCTGATATGCATATGCCCATATAAGGAGATCTCTGTATCTGTCAGGCCATGTCCCCTTTATGCCCACATATGGAGATTCCTGATGTCATCAGTATATGCCCGTATATGGGCATGCCCCCTTTGCTGCCCATATATGAGGAATTTTAACCCATTCAATCTGGAAACGCATCTCATAGCTATGTACAAGCTCAGAGCAAAGATTTGAGTTACAAATGTTCCCTTTAAAAATATATATATTCAAAGATTTGCACACATTTTCACGATAAAAAAAGAATAGCAGATCTACAAGCTCATATCGCTAGTGGCTCCAGGGGTAATATACAGACTCACACACAGACAGTATACAGACATCTCATCCTCCACAGAGTTACGCTGTAAATACGAGTACTTGATCTCATACCATATATGGCATCATTATGTCTCTGTCCAATTAGAGCACGGCTGTGATGCACCGACCAGAGAGTTTGGGGTATAAATAAACGTGTCGACGCCACACAATCCTTGTACTGGAAACGGTTTTCAGTTGAAGAGAGAGATGCTCGTTGTCATGATCTGTAAGAAAGGCTTTGCATTGGTAACTATGTTTAAGTCTGTCCTTCTCTGTACACTGCTTATGGCCAGCTCGCTGCTTGTGGCCAGCAGTTGGTCAGCCCTGATCACAGAGGAAGAGGATGTCTTGCTGCTGAGGAAAAGTAACTTCGATGAGGTGTTGAAAGCTCACCCCTACATTCTGGTGGACTTCTATGCCCCATGGTGCGGCCACTGCAAAGAACTGGCCCCGGAGTATGCCAAGGCGGCCCGCATGCTGAAGGCAGAGGGTTCAAATGTCCGCCTCGGTAAGGTAGACGCCACAGAAGAGACAGAGCTGGCCCAGGAGTTTGAAGTCCAGAAATACCCGACCATCGTGTTCTTCAAGGGGGGAGAAAAGGAGTCGCACAAGGAGTACTCTGATGGCAGGCAGGCTTATGACATTGTCAAGTGGCTTAAGAATCGCGCAGGCCCAGCTGTTGCCACCCTGGCCGATGTCATGCAGGCAGAGTCTATGATCGCAAACGAGGTGGCAGTCATTGGCTTCTTCAAGGATTCTGAATCCAAGGACGCTAAAGCCTTCATTAAAGCAGCAGAAACCGTAGATGATATTCCATTTGGGATGACCTCTGATGATGCAGTGTACTCAAAGTTTGAGGTGTCCAAGGACTGCGTGCTCCTCTTCAAGAAGTTTGATGAAGGTCGTAACACCTTTGAAGGTGAGCTTACCGAAGCCAACCTCCTAGCCTTTATTAAGGCCAACCAGCTGCCTCTGGTCACTGAGTTCTCAGTCCAGACTGTCACTAAGACCTTCGGTGAAGAATTCAAGTCCCATATCTTTATGTTCATGTCCAAGGCTGCTACTGACTTTGGGGACAAAATGGACCAATTCAAAAAGGCAGCAGAAGGCTTCAAGGGCAAGATCATGTTCGTCTTCATGGACACTGACGTGAATGACAACAAGAACAACATGCAGACCTTTGGTGTGAAGGAGGGACAATGCCCTGCCATCCGTCTCATCACCCTGGAAGATGAGATGACAGAGTACAGACCAGAGAACGAGGCCATCACCGCTGACAACATCATCGAATTCTGCACACAAACTCAAGCCCCACCTCACGAGCGATTACATCCCCGAAGACTGTGACAAAAACCCTCCTGAAGTGTTCAACACGACCCGACGCGATGAACGGAGCTCTACCCAGTTTATCAACATGATCAATACGTGTTGTCCAGCGTGCCATAATGCCTACTGGTATGACCAGTATGGTTGTTATTGTGGGATAAATGTCTTAAAGAAAGGGAAGCCAATATGCCCTCTCGATGCCTGCTGCCAGGCCCATGATCAGTGTTGGGAGGAATATTACAGTCGATGTAATGTTCTTCCTGGTGTCAGAGTCTACAAATGGTACTGTGAGGAAAATAAGATAATCTGCGATGGTGGATGGTTCTGCGGCACCACTCCGAACAATGACTGTGAGCAGTTCCTATGTGAGTGTGATAGGAAAGCTACAGAGTGCTTTGGCAAGAACGAATGGCATCAGGAGCATCGCTATATGAACCAGAAGTATTGTGAACCCTGAGACCGGAGACCTCACTCTCTCACGCTAGAGAGCAACGTGGGGGCGGAACTCTCCTACATATTGCCTAAGGAGAGCACCGACAGGTTTGAGTTGCTGTTTGCTGAGCTGGAGGTGAACAGGGAGAAGTTGGGCATCGCCAGCTATGAAGCTTCTGTAACCACCATGGAGGAAGTATTCCTCAGAATGGGGAAACTGGTGGATTCCAGTTTGGACATCCAGGCCCATGACCCACCTTTTTCCCACACATTTTGCTAGCCTAGGATGGCTCAGGGTAGAAGACAGGGTTAACCCTTGCATTGTGTTAGAAAACTACATCCACTTGTGGTGTTAGCGGGTACAATTTGACCCGTGATTTAAATCAGCCCAAAATACAGAAAAAATACAATTATTTTCATTTTTTTCCCTCCCACCTCATAGCTGACTTGTAATGCATTCATATCCATGTAAACACATTTTAAAATATTATTTTGGGTTAGGGCTAGGGTTTCATCTTTCAATATATCTCGTTTTCTATTATAAAAATTAAAAAATTCACTCATAAAATTTCCTATAATGAAGGCAATGGATAATGATGTTATCTAGCTATAATAGAATAATTAAGAATAATGATTTAGAACACACTTCCAAAAAAAATGATAATAATAATTAAAAAAAATATATATATTATTAAAAATAGTGACACTAGTGGTGTTAGGGTCATTTTTGACCCGTATACCAAGAAGGTAAAAAATCATTTATTTTTCATAAACTCAAACTTTATTCTACTCCTGATAGCAATTGCTAATTGAGGACATGTCTCTCTCACTCTCAAACATGTAAACATTGAATATTGACAATTTTATTATAGAGACCATCAGAATTAATTAGAATGATGATAAATAATTTTGTTGCGTTAAAATGGCTATGTCTGAGGATATCATGAAGCCTTGTTCCAATAGAGAAATGTAAAGGGTACTTTTTACCTATTTAAACTTGGAAACGGGTCAAAAATGACCCTAACACAATGGAAGGGTTAAACAACTAAAAATGGGATTGGTCTTCAAAATAGTCAATGCAAATTTGCCCTCAATACCCGCCGCATATTTGACTAAATACCTCCAAAAAGTTAGCGACACCCACAGCCACAATACTAGAGGGAGCGTAAACAGCGATCTGGTACCACCCACCCATAAAACAAATACTACAGCACTGCCACCCAGGTGTGGAATAGCCTGACCTCATCCCTCAAAAATATAGATCGCTGGCTTCCTTTAAAACAGCCCTGAAAATTCACCTTTCAGGAGGCCAAAGGGGGAGGTAGTACCACTTCTCCCTTAGACAGACGAGCCCCCCATCCCCCCTCCTTTGACGCGTGCCTGTGAGTCTGTCTGGCAAGGCCGTGGTCATCACGACACACAACATGGAGGAATGTGAATCCCTGTGCACCAGGCTGGCTGTTATGGTCAACGGTCAGCAGAGGTGTCTGGGCAGTCCCCTCAAGAGCAAGTTTGGCAGCGGCTACACCATTACATTACAGTCATTTAGCAGACGCTTTTATCCAAAGCGACTTACAATAAGACCCTGTAATATACCCTGTTTACAGGTGTGAAAGAGCGGGTGATTAATTTATTTTATTTTATTTTTAAGCTCCCAACCTTTTCATGAAAAAAGGGTAAGCAATAGAGAAAGAAACACAGGAAACAAGTGATAATATATAATGAGAACAGACTACAGCCCCTTATATTAAACTAGAGGTTAGGGTGGCTACGCGGCCCTCACACTTACGTCGCACTGCCGATCCGACCAATATGTCTGGGTCATAGTGTTGGGGGCTTTGTCAGAGTACACGTCTGTCTATGTCTCTTCTTGTGCCCATATATGGAGATGTCTGTTTCTTTTTTTTTTTTCTTCAATTTTAATTGAATTGTTTTTACATCGATAACTGAATACATTTTGCGTGAATATTTGCTTGTAGGCCATTTGAATGTTTTGTTTAATTTAGTTAATGTTGGACAGCATATGTGCAATGACGGTTCGTGTCTCCAACAAACAAAATGCCATACCATGTCAACAACAAGATTCCTATTGAAATAGCTGCGGAATAGCACTCTCTGCACTGTATGGGCATAAAAGGGAGACAGAAACAGACATCTCTGTATGGCATACAGTATATGGAGATCTCTGTATCTGTCAGTCCATGTCCATTTTATGGCCATATATGGAGATCCATGATGTCATCAGTATATGCCCATATATGGGCATGCTGATATGCATATGCCCATATAAGGAGATCTCTGTATCTGTCAGGCCATGTCCCCTTTATGCCCACATATGGAGATTCCTGATGTCATCAGTATATGCCCGTATATGGGCATGCCCCCTTTGCTGCCCATATATGAGGAATTTTAACCCATTCAATCTGGAAACGCATCTCATAGCTATGTACAAGCTCAGAGCAAAGATTTGAGTTACAAATGTTCCCTTTAAAAATATATATATTCAAAGATTTGCACACATTTTCACGATAAAAAAAGAATAGCAGATCTACAAGCTCATATCGCTAGTGGCTCCAGGGGTAATATACAGACTCACACACAGACAGTATACAGACATCTCATCCTCCACAGAGTTACGCTGTAAATACGAGTACTTGATCTCATACCATATATGGCATCATTATGTCTCTGTCCAATTAGAGCACGGCTGTGATGCACCGACCAGAGAGTTTGGGGTATAAATAAACGTGTCGACGCCACACAATCCTTGTACTGGAAACGGTTTTCAGTTGAAGAGAGAGATGCTCGTTGTCATGATCTGTAAGAAAGGCTTTGCATTGGTAACTATGTTTAAGTCTGTCCTTCTCTGTACACTGCTTATGGCCAGCTCGCTGCTTGTGGCCAGCAGTTGGTCAGCCCTGATCACAGAGGAAGAGGATGTCTTGCTGCTGAGGAAAAGTAACTTCGATGAGGTGTTGAAAGCTCACCCCTACATTCTGGTGGACTTCTATGCCCCATGGTGCGGCCACTGCAAAGAACTGGCCCCGGAGTATGCCAAGGCGGCCCGCATGCTGAAGGCAGAGGGTTCAAATGTCCGCCTCGGTAAGGTAGACGCCACAGAAGAGACAGAGCTGGCCCAGGAGTTTGAAGTCCAGAAATACCCGACCATCGTGTTCTTCAAGGGGGGAGAAAAGGAGTCGCACAAGGAGTACTCTGATGGCAGGCAGGCTTATGACATTGTCAAGTGGCTTAAGAATCGCGCAGGCCCAGCTGTTGCCACCCTGGCCGATGTCATGCAGGCAGAGTCTATGATCGCAAACGAGGTGGCAGTCATTGGCTTCTTCAAGGATTCTGAATCCAAGGACGCTAAAGCCTTCATTAAAGCAGCAGAAACCGTAGATGATATTCCATTTGGGATGACCTCTGATGATGCAGTGTACTCAAAGTTTGAGGTGTCCAAGGACTGCGTGCTCCTCTTCAAGAAGTTTGATGAAGGTCGTAACACCTTTGAAGGTGAGCTTACCGAAGCCAACCTCCTAGCCTTTATTAAGGCCAACCAGCTGCCTCTGGTCACTGAGTTCTCAGTCCAGACTGTCACAAAGACCTTCGGTGAAGAATTCAAGTCCCATATCTTTATGTTCATGTCCAAGGCTGCTACTGACTTTGGGGACAAAATGGACCAATTCAAAAAGGCAGCAGAAGGCTTCAAGGGCAAGATCATGTTCGTCTTCATGGACACTGACGTGAATGACAACAAGAACAACATGCAGACCTTTGGTGTGAAGGAGGGACAATGCCCTGCCATCCGTCTCATCACCCTGGAAGATGAGATGACAGAGTACAGACCAGAGAACGAGGCCATCACCGCTGACAACATCATCGAATTCTGCACACTCTTCACCGAGGGAAAACTCAAGCCCCACCTCACGAGCGATTACATCCCCGAAGACTGTGACAAAAACCCTCCTGAAGTGTTCAACACGACCCGACGCGATGAACGGAGCTCTACCCAGTTTATCAACATGATCAATACGTGTTGTCCAGCGTGCCATAATGCCTACTGGTATGACCAGTATGGTTGTTATTGTGGGATAAATGTCTTAAAGAAAGGGAAGCCAATATGCCCTCTCGATGCCTGCTGCCAGGCCCATGATCAGTGTTGGGAGGAATATTACAGTCGATGTAATGTTCTTCCTGGTGTCAGAGTCTACAAATGGTACTGTGAGGAAAATAAGATAATCTGCGATGGTGGATGGTTCTGCGGCACCACTCCGAACAATGACTGTGAGCAGTTCCTATGTGAGTGTGATAGGAAAGCTACAGAGTGCTTTGGCAAGAACGAATGGCATCAGGAGCATCGCTATATGAACCAGAAGTATTGTGAACCCTGAGACCGGAGACCTCACTCTCTCACGCTAGAGAGCAACGTGGGGGCGGAACTCTCCTACATATTGCCTAAGGAGAGCACCGACAGGTTTGAGTTGCTGTTTGCTGAGCTGGAGGTGAACAGGGAGAAGTTGGGCATCGCCAGCTATGAAGCTTCTGTAACCACCATGGAGGAAGTATTCCTCAGAATGGGGAAACTGGTGGATTCCAGTTTGGACATCCAGGCCCATGACCCACCTTTTTCCCACACATTTTGCTAGCCTAGGATGGCTCAGGGTAGAAGACAGGGTTAACCCTTGCATTGTGTTAGAAAACTACATCCACTTGTGGTGTTAGCGGGTACAATTTGACCCGTGATTTAAATCAGCCCAAAATACAGAAAAAATACAATTATTTTCATTTTTTTCCCTCCCACCTCATAGCTGACTTGTAATGCATTCATATCCATGTAAACACATTTTAAAATATTATTTTGGGTTAGGGCTAGGGTTTCATCTTTCAATATATCTCGTTTTCTATTATAAAAATTAAAAAATTCACTCATAAAATTTCCTATAATGAAGGCAATGGATAATGATGTTATCTAGCTATAATAGAATAATTAAGAATAATGATTTAGAACACACTTCCAAAAAAAATGATAATAATAATTAAAAAAAATATATATATTATTAAAAATAGTGACACTAGTGGTGTTAGGGTCATTTTTGACCCGTATACCAAGAAGGTAAAAAATCATTTATTTTTCATAAACTCAAACTTTATTCTACTCCTGATAGCAATTGCTAATTGAGGACATGTCTCTCTCACTCTCAAACATGTAAACATTGAATATTGACAATTTTATTATAGAGACCATCAGAATTAATTAGAATGATGATAAATAATTTTGTTGCGTTAAAATGGCTATGTCTGAGGATATCATGAAGCCTTGTTCCAATAGAGAAATGTAAAGGGTACTTTTTACCTATTTAAACTTGGAAACGGGTCAAAAATGACCCTAACACAATGGAAGGGTTAAACAACTAAAAATGGGATTGGTCTTCAAAATAGTCAATGCAAATTTGCCCTCAATACCCGCCGCATATTTGACTAAATACCTCCAAAAAGTTAGCGACACCCACAGCCACAATACTAGAGGGAGCGTAAACAGCGATCTGGTACCACCCACCCATAAAACAAATACTACAGCACTGCCACCCAGGTGTGGAATAGCCTGACCTCATCCCTCAAAAATATAGATCGCTGGCTTCCTTTAAAACAGCCCTGAAAATTCACCTTTCAGGAGGCCAAAGGGGGAGGTAGTACCACTTCTCCCTTAGACAGACGAGCCCCCCATCCCCCCTCCTTTGACGCGTGCCTGTGAGTCTGTCTGGCAAGGCCGTGGTCATCACGACACACAACATGGAGGAATGTGAATCCCTGTGCACCAGGCTGGCTGTTATGGTCAACGGTCAGCAGAGGTGTCTGGGCAGTCCCCTCAAGAGCAAGTTTGGCAGCGGCTACACCATTACATTACAGTCATTTAGCAGACGCTTTTATCCAAAGCGACTTACAATAAGACCCTGTAATATACCCTGTTTACAGGTGTGAAAGAGCGGGTGATTAATTTATTTTATTTTATTTTTAAGCTCCCAACCTTTTCATGAAAAAAGGGTAAGCAATAGAGAAAGAAACACAGGAAACAAGTGATAATATATAATGAGAACAGACTACAGCCCCTTATATTAAACTAGAGGTTAGGGTGGCTACGCGGCCCTCACACTTACGTCGCACTGCCGATCCGACCAATATGTCTGGGTCATAGTGTTGGGGGCTTTGTCAGAGTACACGTCTGTCTATGTCTCTTCTTGTGCCCATATATGGAGATGTCTGTTTCTTTTTTTTTTTTCTTCAATTTTAATTGAATTGTTTTTACATCGATAACTGAATACATTTTGCGTGAATATTTGCTTGTAGGCCATTTGAATGTTTTGTTTAATTTAGTTAATGTTGGACAGCATATGTGCAATGACGGTTCGTGTCTCCAACAAACAAAATGCCATACCATGTCAACAACAAGATTCCTATTGAAATAGCTGCGGAATAGCACTCTCTGCACTGTATGGGCATAAAAGGGAGACAGAAACAGACATCTCTGTATGGCATACAGTATATGGAGATCTCTGTATCTGTCAGTCCATGTCCATTTTATGGCCATATATGGAGATCCATGATGTCATCAGTATATGCCCATATATGGGCATGCTGATATGCATATGCCCATATAAGGAGATCTCTGTATCTGTCAGGCCATGTCCCCTTTATGCCCACATATGGAGATTCCTGATGTCATCAGTATATGCCCGTATATGGGCATGCCCCCTTTGCTGCCCATATATGAGGAATTTTAACCCATTCAATCTGGAAACGCATCTCATAGCTATGTACAAGCTCAGAGCAAAGATTTGAGTTACAAATGTTCCCTTTAAAAATATATATATTCAAAGATTTGCACACATTTTCACGATAAAAAAAGAATAGCAGATCTACAAGCTCATATCGCTAGTGGCTCCAGGGGTAATATACAGACTCACACACAGACAGTATACAGACATCTCATCCTCCACAGAGTTACGCTGTAAATACGAGTACTTGATCTCATACCATATATGGCATCATTATGTCTCTGTCCAATTAGAGCACGGCTGTGATGCACCGACCAGAGAGTTTGGGGTATAAATAAACGTGTCGACGCCACACAATCCTTGTACTGGAAACGGTTTTCAGTTGAAGAGAGAGATGCTCGTTGTCATGATCTGTAAGAAAGGCTTTGCATTGGTAACTATGTTTAAGTCTGTCCTTCTCTGTACACTGCTTATGGCCAGCTCGCTGCTTGTGGCCAGCAGTTGGTCAGCCCTGATCACAGAGGAAGAGGATGTCTTGCTGCTGAGGAAAAGTAACTTCGATGAGGTGTTGAAAGCTCACCCCTACATTCTGGTGGACTTCTATGCCCCATGGTGCGGCCACTGCAAAGAACTGGCCCCGGAGTATGCCAAGGCGGCCCGCATGCTGAAGGCAGAGGGTTCAAATGTCCGCCTCGGTAAGGTAGACGCCACAGAAGAGACAGAGCTGGCCCAGGAGTTTGAAGTCCAGAAATACCCGACCATCGTGTTCTTCAAGGGGGGAGAAAAGGAGTCGCACAAGGAGTACTCTGATGGCAGGCAGGCTTATGACATTGTCAAGTGGCTTAAGAATCGCGCAGGCCCAGCTGTTGCCACCCTGGCCGATGTCATGCAGGCAGAGTCTATGATCGCAAACGAGGTGGCAGTCATTGGCTTCTTCAAGGATTCTGAATCCAAGGACGCTAAAGCCTTCATTAAAGCAGCAGAAACCGTAGATGATATTCCATTTGGGATGACCTCTGATGATGCAGTGTACTCAAAGTTTGAGGTGTCCAAGGACTGCGTGCTCCTCTTCAAGAAGTTTGATGAAGGTCGTAACACCTTTGAAGGTGAGCTTACCGAAGCCAACCTCCTAGCCTTTATTAAGGCCAACCAGCTGCCTCTGGTCACTGAGTTCTCAGTCCAGACTGTCACTAAGACCTTCGGTGAAGAATTCAAGTCCCATATCTTTATGTTCATGTCCAAGGCTGCTACTGACTTTGGGGACAAAATGGACCAATTCAAAAAGGCAGCAGAAGGCTTCAAGGGCAAGATCATGTTCGTCTTCATGGACACTGACGTGAATGACAACAAGAACAACATGCAGACCTTTGGTGTGAAGGAGGGACAATGCCCTGCCATCCGTCTCATCACCCTGGAAGATGAGATGACAGAGTACAGACCAGAGAACGAGGCCATCACCGCTGACAACATCATCGAATTCTGCACACTCTTCACCGAGGGAAAACTCAAGCCCCACCTCACGAGCGATTACATCCCCGAAGACTGTGACAAAAACCCTCCTGAAGTGTTCAACACGACCCGACGCGATGAACGGAGCTCTACCCAGTTTATCAACATGATCAATACGTGTTGTCCAGCGTGCCATAATGCCTACTGGTATGACCAGTATGGTTGTTATTGTGGGATAAATGTCTTAAAGAAAGGGAAGCCAATATGCCCTCTCGATGCCTGCTGCCAGGCCCATGATCAGTGTTGGGAGGAATATTACAGTCGATGTAATGTTCTTCCTGGTGTCAGAGTCTACAAATGGTACTGTGAGGAAAATAAGATAATCTGCGATGGTGGATGGTTCTGCGGCACCACTCCGAACAATGACTGTGAGCAGTTCCTATGTGAGTGTGATAGGAAAGCTACAGAGTGCTTTGGCAAGAACGAATGGCATCAGGAGCATCGCTATATGAACCAGAAGTATTGTGAACCCTGAGACCGGAGACCTCACTCTCTCACGCTAGAGAGCAACGTGGGGGCGGAACTCTCCTACATATTGCCTAAGGAGAGCACCGACAGGTTTGAGTTGCTGTTTGCTGAGCTGGAGGTGAACAGGGAGAAGTTGGGCATCGCCAGCTATGAAGCTTCTGTAACCACCATGGAGGAAGTATTCCTCAGAATGGGGAAACTGGTGGATTCCAGTTTGGACATCCAGGCCCATGACCCACCTTTTTCCCACACATTTTGCTAGCCTAGGATGGCTCAGGGTAGAAGACAGGGTTAACCCTTGCATTGTGTTAGAAAACTACATCCACTTGTGGTGTTAGCGGGTACAATTTGACCCGTGATTTAAATCAGCCCAAAATACAGAAAAAATACAATTATTTTCATTTTTTTCCCTCCCACCTCATAGCTGACTTGTAATGCATTCATATCCATGTAAACACATTTTAAAATATTATTTTGGGTTAGGGCTAGGGTTTCATCTTTCAATATATCTCGTTTTCTATTATAAAAATTTAAAAATTCACTCATAAAATTTCCTATAATGAAGGCAATGGATAATGATGTTATCTAGCTATAATATAATAATTAAGAATAATGATTAGAACACACTTCCAAAAAAATGATAATAATAATTAAAAAAAATATATATATTATTAAAAATAGTGACACTAGTGGTGTTAGGGTCATTTTTGACCCGTATACCAAGAAGGTAAAAAATCTTTTATTTTTCATAAACTCAAACTTTATTCTACTCCTGATAGCAATTGCTAATTGAGGACATGTCTCTCTCACTCTCAAACATGTAAACATTGAATATTGACAATTTTATTATAGAGACCATCAGAATTAATTAGAATGATGATAAATAATTGTGTTGCGTTAAAATGGCTATTTCTGAGGATATCATGAAGCCTTGTTCCAATAGAGAAATGTAAAGGGTACTTTTTACCTATTTAAACTTGGAAACGGGTCAAAAATGACCCTAACACAATGGAAGGGTTAAACAACTAAAAATGGGATTGGTCTTCAAAATAGTCAATGCAAATTTGCCCTCAATACCCGCCGCATATTTGACTAAATACCTCCAAAAAGTTAGCGACACCCACAGCCACAATACTAGAGGGAGCGTAAACAGCGATCTGGTACCACCCACCCATAAAACAAATACTACAGCACTGCCACCCAGGTGTGGAATAGCCTGACCTCATCCCTCAAAAATATAGATCGCTGGCTTCCTTTAAAACAGCCCTGAAAATTCACCTTTCAGGAGGCCAAAGGGGGAGGTAGTACCACTTCTCCCTTAGACAGACGAGCCCCCCATCCCCCCTCCTTTGACGCGTGCCTGTGAGTCTGTCTGGCAAGGCCGTGGTCATCACGACACACAACATGGAGGAATGTGAATCCCTGTGCACCAGGCTGGCTGTTATGGTCAACGGTCAGCAGAGGTGTCTGGGCAGTCCCCTCAAGAGCAAGTTTGGCAGCGGCTACACCATTACATTACAGTCATTTAGCAGACGCTTTTATCCAAAGCGACTTACAATAAGACCCTGTAATATACCCTGTTTACAGGTGTGAAAGAGCGGGTGATTAATTTATTTTATTTTATTTTAAGCTCCCAACCTTTTCATGAAAAAAGGGTAAGCAATAGAGAAAGAAACACAGGAAACAAGTGATAATATATAATGAGAACAGACTACAGCCCCTTATATTAAACTAGAGGTTAGGGTGGCTACGCGGCCCTCACACTTACGTCGCACTGCCGATCCGACCAATATGTCTGGGTCATAGTGTTGGGGGCTTTGTCAGAGTACACGTCTGTCTATGTCTCTTCTTGTGCCCATATATGGAGATGTCTGTTTCTTTTTTTTTTTTCTTCAATTTTAATTGAATTGTTTTTACATCGATAACTGAATACATTTTGCGTGAATATTTGCTTGTAGGCCATTTGAATGTTTTGTTTAATTTAGTTAATGTTGGACAGCATTATGTGCAATGACGGTTCGTGTCTCCAACAAACAAAATGCCATACCATGTCAACAACAAAATTCCTATTGAAATAGCTGCGGAATAGCACTCTCTGCACTGTATGGGCATAAAAGGGAGACAGAAACAGACATCTCTGTATGGCATACAGTATATGGAGATCTCTGTATCTGTCAGTCCATGTCCATTTTATGGCCATATATGGAGATCCATGATGTCATCAGTATATGCCCATATATGGGCATGCTGATATGCATATGCCCATATAAGGAGAGCTCTGTATCTGTCAGGCCATGTCCCCTTTATGCCCACATATGGAGATTCCTGATGTCATCAGTATATGCCCGTATATGGGCATGCCCCCTTTGCTGCCCATATATGAGGAATTTTAACCCATTCAATCTGGAAACGCATCTCATAGCTATGTACAAGCTCAGAGCAAAGATTTGAGTTACAAATGTTCCCTTTAAAAATATTCAAAGATTTGCACACATTTTCACGATAAAAAAAGAATAGCAGATCTACAAGCTCATATCGCTAGTGGCTCCAGGGGTAATATACAGACTCACACACAGACAGTATACAGACATCTCATCCTCCACAGAGTTACGCTGTAAATACGAGTACTTGATCTCATACCATATATGGCATCATTATGTCTCTGTCCAATTAGAGCACGGCTGTGATGCACCGACCAGAGAGTTTGGGGTATAAATAAACGTGTCGACGCCACACAATCCTTGTACTGGAAACGGTTTTCAGTTGAAGAGAGAGATGCTCGTTGTCATGATCTGTAAGAAAGGCTTTGCATTGGTAACTATGTTTAAGTCTGTCCTTCTCTGTACACTGCTTATGGCCAGCTCGCTGCTTGTGGCCAGCAGTTGGTCAGCCCTGATCACAGAGGAAGAGGATGTCTTGCTGCTGAGGAAAAGTAACTTCGATGAGGTGTTGAAAGCTCACCCCTACATTCTGGTGGACTTCTATGCCCCATGGTGCGGCCACTGCAAAGAACTGGCCCCGGAGTATGCCAAGGCGGCCCGCATGCTGAAGGCAGAGGGTTCAAATGTCCGCCTCGGTAAGGTAGACGCCACAGAAGAGACAGAGCTGGCCCAGGAGTTTGAAGTCCAGAAATACCCGACCATCGTGTTCTTCAAGGGGGGAGAAAAGGAGTCGCACAAGGAGTACTCTGATGGCAGGCAGGCTTATGACATTGTCAAGTGGCTTAAGAATCGCGCAGGCCCAGCTGTTGCCACCCTGGCCGATGTCATGCAGGCAGAGTCTATGATCGCAAACGAGGTGGCAGTCATTGGCTTCTTCAAGGATTCTGAATCCAAGGACGCTAAAGCCTTCATTAAAGCAGCAGAAACCGTAGATGATATTCCATTTGGGATGACCTCTGATGATGCAGTGTACTCAAAGTTTGAGGTGTCCAAGGACTGCGTGCTCCTCTTCAAGAAGTTTGATGAAGGTCGTAACACCTTTGAAGGTGAGCTTACCGAAGCCAACCTCCTAGCCTTTATTAAGGCCAACCAGCTGCCTCTGGTCACTGAGTTCTCAGTCCAGACTGTCACTAAGACCTTCGGTGAAGAATTCAAGTCCCATATCTTTATGTTCATGTCCAAGGCTGCTACTGACTTTGGGGACAAAATGGACCAATTCAAAAAGGCAGCAGAAGGCTTCAAGGGCAAGATCATGTTCGTCTTCATGGACACTGACGTGAATGACAACAAGAACAACATGCAGACCTTTGGTGTGAAGGAGGGACAATGCCCTGCCATCCGTCTCATCACCCTGGAAGATGAGATGACAGAGTACAGACCAGAGAACGAGGCCATCACCGCTGACAACATCATCGAATTCTGCACACTCTTCACCGAGGGAAAACTCAAGCCCCACCTCACGAGCGATTACATCCCCGAAGACTGTGACAAAAACCCTCCTGAAGTGTTCAACACGACCCGACGCGATGAACGGAGCTCTACCCAGTTTATCAACATGATCAATACGTGTTGTCCAGCGTGCCATAATGCCTACTGGTATGACCAGTATGGTTGTTATTGTGGGATAAATGTCTTCAAGAAAGGGAAGCCAATATGCCCTCTCGATGCCTGCTGCCAGGCCCATGATCAGTGTTGGGAGGAATATTACAGTCGATGTAATGTTCTTCCTGGTGTCAGAGTCTACAAATGGTACTGTGAGGAAAATAAGATAATCTGCGATGGTGGATGGTTCTGCGGCACCACTCCGAACAATGACTGTGAGCAGTTCCTATGTGAGTGTGATAGGAAAGCTACAGAGTGCTTTGGCAAGAACGAATGGCATCAGGAGCATCGCTATATGAACCAGAAGTATTGTGAACCCTGAGACCGGAGACCTCACTCTCTCACGCTAGAGAGCAACGTGGGGGCGGAACTCTCCTACATATTGCCTAAGGAGAGCACCGACAGGTTTGAGTTGCTGTTTGCTGAGCTGGAGGTGAACAGGGAGAAGTTGGGCATCGCCAGCTATGAAGCTTCTGTAACCACCATGGAGGAAGTATTCCTCAGAATGGGGAAACTGGTGGATTCCAGTTTGGACATCCAGGCCCATGACCCACCTTTTTC
Source organism: Gymnoscopelus braueri (assembly GCF_963280865.1). Classification (NCBI taxonomy): domain Eukaryota; kingdom Metazoa; phylum Chordata; class Actinopteri; order Myctophiformes; family Myctophidae; genus Gymnoscopelus; species Gymnoscopelus braueri. The sequence continues at coordinate 52,940 of NW_027660778.1, read as the reverse complement.
CCACACATTTTGCTAGCCTAGGATGGCTCAGGGTAGAAGACAGGGTTAACCCTTGCATTGTGTTAGAAAACTACATCCACTTGTGGTGTTAGCGGGTACAATTTGACCCGTGATTTAAATCAGCCCAAAATACAGAAAAAATACAATTATTTTCATTTTTTTCCCTCCCACCTCATAGCTGACTTGTAATGCATTCATATCCATGTAAACACATTTTAAAATATTATTTTGGGTTAGGGCTAGGGTTTCATCTTTCAATATATCTCGTTTTCTATTATAAAAATGTAAAAATTCACTCATAAAATTTCCTATAATGAAGGCAATGGATAATGATGTTATCTAGCTATAATATAATAATTAAGAATAATGATTTAGAACACACTTCCAAAAAAATGATAATAATAATTAAAAAAAATATATATATTATTAAAAATAGTGACACTAGTGGTGTTAGGGTCATTTTTGACCCGTATACCAAGAAGGTAAAAAATCATTTATTTTTCATAAACTCAAACTTTATTCTACTCCTGATAGCAATTGCTAATTGAGGACATGTCTCTCTCACTCTCAAACATGTAAACATTGAATATTGACAATTTTATTATAGAGACCATCAGAATTAATTAGAATGATGATAAATAATTGTGTTGCGTTAAAATGGCTATTTCTGAGGATATCATGAAGCCTTGTTCCAATAGAGAAATGTAAAGGGTACTTTTTACCTATTTAAACTTGGAAACGGGTCAAAAATGACCCTAACACAATGGAAGGGTTAAACAACTAAAAATGGGATTGGTCTTCAAAATAGTCAATGCAAATTTGCCCTCAATACCCGCCGCATATTTGACTAAATACCTCCAAAAAGTTAGCGACACCCACAGCCACAATACTAGAGGGAGCGTAAACAGCGATCTGGTACCACCCACCCATAAAACAAATACTACAGCACTGCCACCCAGGTGTGGAATAGCCTGACCTCATCCCTCAAAAATATAGATCGCTGGCTTCCTTTAAAACAGCCCTGAAAATTCACCTTTCAGGAGGCCAAAGGGGGAGGTAGTACCACTTCTCCCTTAGACAGACGAGCCCCCCATCCCCCCTCCTTTGACGCGTGCCTGTGAGTCTGTCTGGCAAGGCCGTGGTCATCACGACACACAACATGGAGGAATGTGAATCCCTGTGCACCAGGCTGGCTGTTATGGTCAACGGTCAGCAGAGGTGTCTGGGCAGTCCCCTCAAGAGCAAGTTTGGCAGCGGCTACACCATTACATTACAGTCATTTAGCAGACGCTTTTATCCAAAGCGACTTACAATAAGACCCTGTAATATACCCTGTTTACAGGTGTGAAAGAGCGGGTGATTAATTTATTTTATTTTATTTTTAAGCTCCCAACCTTTTCATGAAAAAAGGGTAAGCAATAGAGAAAGAAACACAGGAAACAAGTGATAATATATAATGAGAACAGACTACAGCCCCTTATATTAAACTAGAGGTTAGGGTGGCTACGCGGCCCTCACACTTACGTCGCACTGCCGATCCGACCAATATGTCTGGGTCATAGTGTTGGGGGCTTTGTCAGAGTACACGTCTGTCTATGTCTCTTCTTGTGCCCATATATGGAGATGTCTGTTTCTTTTTTTTTTTTCTTCAATTTTAATTGAATTGTTTTTACATCGATAACTGAATACATTTTGCGTGAATATTTGCTTGTAGGCCATTTGAATGTTTTGTTTAATTTAGTTAATGTTGGACAGCATTATGTGCAATGACGGTTCGTGTCTCCAACAAACAAAATGCCATACCATGTCAACAACAAAATTCCTATTGAAATAGCTGCGGAATAGCACTCTCTGCACTGTATGGGCATAAAAGGGAGACAGAAACAGACATCTCTGTATGGCATACAGTATATGGAGATCTCTGTATCTGTCAGTCCATGTCCATTTTATGGCCATATATGGAGATCCATGATGTCATCAGTATATGCCCATATATGGGCATGCTGATATGCATATGCCCATATAAGGAGAGCTCTGTATCTGTCAGGCCATGTCCCCTTTATGCCCACATATGGAGATTCCTGATGTCATCAGTATATGCCCGTATATGGGCATGCCCCCTTTGCTGCCCATATATGAGGAATTTTAACCCATTCAATCTGGAAACGCATCTCATAGCTATGTACAAGCTCAGAGCAAAGATTTGAGTTACAAATGTTCCCTTTAAAAATATATATATTCAAAGATTTGCACACATTTTCACGATAAAAAAAGAATAGCAGATCTACAAGCTCATATCGCTAGTGGCTCCAGGGGTAATATACAGACTCACACACAGACAGTATACAGACATCTCATCCTCCACAGAGTTACGCTGTAAATACGAGTACTTGATCTCATACCATATATGGCATCATTATGTCTCTGTCCAATTAGAGCACGGCTGTGATGCACCGACCAGAGAGTTTGGGGTATAAATAAACGTGTCGACGCCACACAATCCTTGTACTGGAAACGGTTTTCAGTTGAAGAGAGAGATGCTCGTTGTCATGATCTGTAAGAAAGGCTTTGCATTGGTAACTATGTTTAAGTCTGTCCTTCTCTGTACACTGCTTATGGCCAGCTCGCTGCTTGTGGCCAGCAGTTGGTCAGCCCTGATCACAGAGGAAGAGGATGTCTTGCTGCTGAGGAAAAGTAACTTCGATGAGGTGTTGAAAGCTCACCCCTACATTCTGGTGGACTTCTATGCCCCATGGTGCGGCCACTGCAAAGAACTGGCCCCGGAGTATGCCAAGGCGGCCCGCATGCTGAAGGCAGAGGGTTCAAATGTCCGCCTCGGTAAGGTAGACGCCACAGAAGAGACAGAGCTGGCCCAGGAGTTTGAAGTCCAGAAATACCCGACCATCGTGTTCTTCAAGGGGGGAGAAAAGGAGTCGCACAAGGAGTACTCTGATGGCAGGCAGGCTTATGACATTGTCAAGTGGCTTAAGAATCGCGCCGGCCCAGCTGTTGCCACCCTGGCCGATGTCATGCAGGCAGAGTCTATGATCGCAAACGAGGTGGCAGTCATTGGCTTCTTCAAGGATTCTGAATCCAAGGACGCTAAAGCCTTCATTAAAGCAGCAGAAACCGTAGATGATATTCCATTTGGGATGACCTCTGATGATGCAGTGTACTCAAAGTTTGAGGTGTCCAAGGACTGCGTGCTCCTCTTCAAGAAGTTTGATGAAGGTCGTAACACCTTTGAAGGTGAGCTTACCGAAGCCAACCTCCTAGCCTTTATTAAGGCCAACCAGCTGCCTCTGGTCACTGAGTTCTCAGTCCAGACTGTCACTAAGACCTTCGGTGAAGAATTCAAGTCCCATATCTTTATGTTCATGTCCAAGGCTGCTACTGACTTTGGGGACAAAATGGACCAATTCAAAAAGGCAGCAGAAGGCTTCAAGGGCAAGATCATGTTCGTCTTCATGGACACTGACGTGAATGACAACAAGAACAACATGCAGACCTTTGGTGTGAAGGAGGGACAATGCCCTGCCATCCGTCTCATCACCCTGGAAGATGAGATGACAGAGTACAGACCAGAGAACGAGGCCATCACCGCTGACAACATCATCGAATTCTGCACACTCTTCACCGAGGGAAAACTCAAGCCCCACCTCACGAGCGATTACATCCCCGAAGACTGTGACAAAAACCCTCCTGAAGTGTTCAACACGACCCGACGCGATGAACGGAGCTCTACCCAGTTTATCAACATGATCAATACGTGTTGTCCAGCGTGCCATAATGCCTACTGGTATGACCAGTATGGTTGTTATTGTGGGATAAATGTCTTCAAGAAAGGGAAGCCAATATGCCCTCTCGATGCCTGCTGCCAGGCCCATGATCAGTGTTGGGAGGAATATTACAGTCGATGTAATGTTCTTCCTGGTGTCAGAGTCTACAAATGGTACTGTGAGGAAAATAAGATAATCTGCGATGGTGGATGGTTCTGCGGCACCACTCCGAACAATGACTGTGAGCAGTTCCTATGTGAGTGTGATAGGAAAGCTACAGAGTGCTTTGGCAAGAACGAATGGCATCAGGAGCATCGCTATATGAACCAGAAGTATTGTGAACCCTGAGACCGGAGACCTCACTCTCTCACGCTAGAGAGCAACGTGGGGGCGGAACTCTCCTACATATTGCCTAAGGAGAGCACCGACAGGTTTGAGTTGCTGTTTGCTGAGCTGGAGGTGAACAGGGAGAAGTTGGGCATCGCCAGCTATGAAGCTTCTGTAACCACCATGGAGGAAGTATTCCTCAGAATGGGGAAACTGGTGGATTCCAGTTTGGACATCCAGGCCCATGACCCACCTTTTTCCCACACATTTTGCTAGCCTAGGATGGCTCAGGGTAGAAGACAGGGTTAACCCTTGCATTGTGTTAGAAAACTACATCCACTTGTGGTGTTAGCGGGTACAATTTGACCCGTGATTTAAATCAGCCCAAAATACAGAAAAAATACAATTATTTTCATTTTTTTCCCTCCCACCTCATAGCTGACTTGTAATGCATTCATATCCATGTAAACACATTTTAAAATATTATTTTGGGTTAGGGCTAGGGTTTCATCTTTCAATATATCTCGTTTTCTATTATAAAAATGTAAAAATTCACTCATAAAATTTCCTATAATGAAGGCAATGGATAATGATGTTATCTAGCTATAATAGAATAATTAAGAATAATGATTTAGAACACACTTCCAAAAAAATGATAATAATAATTAAAAAAAATATATATATTATTAAAAATAGTGACACTAGTGGTGTTAGGGTCATTTTTGACCCGTATACCAAGAAGGTAAAAAATCATTTATTTTTCATAAACTCAAACTTTATTCTACTCCTGATAGCAATTGTTAATTGAGGACATGTCTCTCTCACTCTCAAACATGTAAACATTGAATATTGACAATTTTATTATAGAGACCATCAGAATTAATTAGAATGATGATAAATAATTTTGTTGCGTTAAAATGGCTATTTCTGAGGATATCATGAAGCCTTGTTCCAATAGAGAAATGTAAAGGGTACTTTTTACCTATTTAAACTTGGAAACGGGTCAAAAATGACCCTAACACAATGGAAGGGTTAAACAACTAAAAATGGGATTGGTCTTCAAAATAGTCAATGCAAATTTGCCCTCAATACCCGCCGCATATTTGACTAAATACCTCCAAAAAGTTAGCGACACCCACAGCCACAATACTAGAGGGAGCGTAAACAGCGATCTGGTACCACCCACCCATAAAACAAATACTACAGCACTGCCACCCAGGTGTGGAATAGCCTGACCTCATCCCTCAAAAATATAGATCGCTGGCTTCCTTTAAAACAGCCCTGAAAATTCACCTTTCAGGAGGCCAAAGGGGGAGGTAGTACCACTTCTCCCTTAGACAGACGAGCCCCCCATCCCCCCTCCTTTGACGCGTGCCTGTGAGTCTGTCTGGCAAGGCCGTGGTCATCACGACACACAACATGGAGGAATGTGAATCCCTGTGCACCAGGCTGGCTGTTATGGTCAACGGTCAGCAGAGGTGTCTGGGCAGTCCCCTCAAGAGCAAGTTTGGCAGCGGCTACACCATTACATTACAGTCATTTAGCAGACGCTTTTATCCAAAGCGACTTACAATAAGACCCTGTAATATACCCTGTTTACAGGTGTGAAAGAGCGGGTGATTAATTTATTTTATTTTATTTTTAAGCTCCCAACCTTTTCATGAAAAAAGGGTAAGCAATAGAGAAAGAAACACAGGAAACAAGTGATAATATATAATGAGAACAGACTACAGCCCCTTATATTAAACTAGAGGTTAGGGTGGCTACGCGGCCCTCACACTTACGTCGCACTGCCGATCCGACCAATATGTCTGGGTCATAGTGTTGGGGGCTTTGTCAGAGTACACGTCTGTCTATGTCTCTTCTTGTGCCCATATATGGAGATGTCTGTTTCTTTTTTTTTTTTCTTCAATTTTAATTGAATTGTTTTTACATCGATAACTGAATACATTTTGCGTGAATATTTGCTTGTAGGCCATTTGAATGTTTTGTTTAATTTAGTTAATGTTGGACAGCATTATGTGCAATGACGGTTCGTGTCTCCAACAAACAAAATGCCATACCATGTCAACAACAAAATTCCTATTGAAATAGCTGCGGAATAGCACTCTCTGCACTGTATGGGCATAAAAGGGAGACAGAAACAGACATCTCTGTATGGCATACAGTATATGGAGATCTCTGTATCTGTCAGTCCATGTCCATTTTATGGCCATATATGGAGATCCATGATGTCATCAGTATATGCCCATATATGGGCATGCTGATATGCATATGCCCATATAAGGAGAGCTCTGTATCTGTCAGGCCATGTCCCCTTTATGCCCACATATGGAGATTCCTGATGTCATCAGTATATGCCCGTATATGGGCATGCCCCCTTTGCTGCCCATATATGAGGAATTTTAACCCATTCAATCTGGAAACGCATCTCATAGCTATGTACAAGCTCAGAGCAAAGATTTGAGTTACAAATGTTCCCTTTAAAAATATATATATTCAAAGATTTGCACACATTTTCACGATAAAAAAAGAATAGCAGATCTACAAGCTCATATCGCTAGTGGCTCCAGGGGTAATATACAGACTCACACACAGACAGTATACAGACATCTCATCCTCCACAGAGTTACGCTGTAAATACGAGTACTTGATCTCATACCATATATGGCATCATTATGTCTCTGTCCAATTAGAGCACGGCTGTGATGCACCGACCAGAGAGTTTGGGGTATAAATAAACGTGTCGACGCCACACAATCCTTGTACTGGAAACGGTTTTCAGTTGAAGAGAGAGATGCTCGTTGTCATGATCTGTAAGAAAGGCTTTGCATTGGTAACTATGTTTAAGTCTGTCCTTCTCTGTACACTGCTTATGGCCAGCTCGCTGCTTGTGGCCAGCAGTTGGTCAGCCCTGATCACAGAGGAAGAGGATGTCTTGCTGCTGAGGAAAAGTAACTTCGATGAGGTGTTGAAAGCTCACCCCTACATTCTGGTGGACTTCTATGCCCCATGGTGCGGCCACTGCAAAGAACTGGCCCCGGAGTATGCCAAGGCGGCCCGCATGCTGAAGGCAGAGGGTTCAAATGTCCGCCTCGGTAAGGTAGACGCCACAGAAGAGACAGAGCTGGCCCAGGAGTTTGAAGTCCAGAAATACCCGACCATCGTGTTCTTCAAGGGGGGAGAAAAGGAGTCGCACAAGGAGTACTCTGATGGCAGGCAGGCTTATGACATTGTCAAGTGGCTTAAGAATCGCGCAGGCCCAGCTGTTGCCACCCTGGCCGATGTCATGCAGGCAGAGTCTATGATCGCAAACGAGGTGGCAGTCATTGGCTTCTTCAAGGATTCTGAATCCAAGGACGCTAAAGCCTTCATTAAAGCAGCAGAAACCGTAGATGATATTCCATTTGGGATGACCTCTGATGATGCAGTGTACTCAAAGTTTGAGGTGTCCAAGGACTGCGTGCTCCTCTTCAAGAAGTTTGATGAAGGTCGTAACACCTTTGAAGGTGAGCTTACCGAAGCCAACCTCCTAGCCTTTATTAAGGCCAACCAGCTGCCTCTGGTCACTGAGTTCTCAGTCCAGACTGTCACTAAGACCTTCGGTGAAGAATTCAAGTCCCATATCTTTATGTTCATGTCCAAGGCTGCTACTGACTTTGGGGACAAAATGGACCAATTCAAAAAGGCAGCAGAAGGCTTCAAGGGCAAGATCATGTTCGTCTTCATGGACACTGACGTGAATGACAACAAGAACAACATGCAGACCTTTGGTGTGAAGGAGGGACAATGCCCTGCCATCCGTCTCATCACCCTGGAAGATGAGATGACAGAGTACAGACCAGAGAACGAGGCCATCACCGCTGACAACATCATCGAATTCTGCACACTCTTCACCGAGGGAAAACTCAAGCCCCACCTCACGAGCGATTACATCCCCGAAGACTGTGACAAAAACCCTCCTGAAGTGTTCAACACGACCCGACGCGATGAACGGAGCTCTACCCAGTTTATCAACATGATCAATACGTGTTGTCCAGCGTGCCATAATGCCTACTGGTATGACCAGTATGGTTGTTATTGTGGGATAAATGTCTTCAAGAAAGGGAAGCCAATATGCCCTCTCGATGCCTGCTGCCAGGCCCATGATCAGTGTTGGGAGGAATATTACAGTCGATGTAATGTTCTTCCTGGTGTCAGAGTCTACAAATGGTACTGTGAGGAAAATAAGATAATCTGCGATGGTGGATGGTTCTGCGGCACCACTCCGAACAATGACTGTGAGCAGTTCCTATGTGAGTGTGATAGGAAAGCTACAGAGTGCTTTGGCAAGAACGAATGGCATCAGGAGCATCGCTATATGAACCAGAAGTATTGTGAACCCTGAGACCGGAGACCTCACTCTCTCACGCTAGAGAGCAACGTGGGGGCGGAACTCTCCTACATATTGCCTAAGGAGAGCACCGACAGGTTTGAGTTGCTGTTTGCTGAGCTGGAGGTGAACAGGGAGAAGTTGGGCATCGCCAGCTATGAAGCTTCTGTAACCACCATGGAGGAAGTATTCCTCAGAATGGGGAAACTGGTGGATTCCAGTTTGGACATCCAGGCCCATGACCCACCTTTTTCCCACACATTTTGCTAGCCTAGGATGGCTCAGGGTAGAAGACAGGGTTAACCCTTGCATTGTGTTAGAAAACTACATCCACTTGTGGTGTTAGCGGGTACAATTTGACCCGTGATTTAAATCAGCCCAAAATACAGAAAAAATACAATTATTTTCATTTTTTTCCCTCCCACCTCATAGCTGACTTGTAATGCATTCATATCCATGTAAACACATTTTAAAATATTATTTTGGGTTAGGGCTAGGGTTTCATCTTTCAATATATCTCGTTTTCTATTATAAAAATGTAAAAATTCACTCATAAAATTTCCTATAATGAAGGCAATGGATAATGATGTTATCTAGCTATAATAGAATAATTAAGAATAATGATTTAGAACACACTTCCAAAAAAATGATAATAATAATTAAAAAAAATATATATATTATTAAAAATAGTGACACTAGTGGTGTTAGGGTCATTTTTGACCCGTATACCAAGAAGGTAAAAAATCATTTATTTTTCATAAACTCAAACTTTATTCTACTCCTGATAGCAATTGTTAATTGAGGACATGTCTCTCTCACTCTCAAACATGTAAACATTGAATATTGACAATTTTATTATAGAGACCATCAGAATTAATTAGAATGATGATAAATAATTTTGTTGCGTTAAAATGGCTATTTCTGAGGATATCATGAAGCCTTGTTCCAATAGAGAAATGTAAAGGGTACTTTTTACCTATTTAAACTTGGAAACGGGTCAAAAATGACCCTAACACAATGGAAGGGTTAAACAACTAAAAATGGGATTGGTCTTCAAAATAGTCAATGCAAATTTGCCCTCAATACCCGCCGCATATTTGACTAAATACCTCCAAAAAGTTAGCGACACCCACAGCCACAATACTAGAGGGAGCGTAAACAGCGATCTGGTACCACCCACCCATAAAACAAATACTACAGCACTGCCACCCAGGTGTGGAATAGCCTGACCTCATCCCTCAAAAATATAGATCGCTGGCTTCCTTTAAAACAGCCCTGAAAATTCACCTTTCAGGAGGCCAAAGGGGGAGGTAGTACCACTTCTCCCTTAGACAGACGAGCCCCCCATCCCCCCTCCTTTGACGCGTGCCTGTGAGTCTGTCTGGCAAGGCCGTGGTCATCACGACACACAACATGGAGGAATGTGAATCCCTGTGCACCAGGCTGGCTGTTATGGTCAACGGTCAGCAGAGGTGTCTGGGCAGTCCCCTCAAGAGCAAGTTTGGCAGCGGCTACACCATTACATTACAGTCATTTAGCAGACGCTTTTATCCAAAGCGACTTACAATAAGACCCTGTAATATACCCTGTTTACAGGTGTGAAAGAGCGGGTGATTAATTTATTTTATTTTATTTTTAAGCTCCCAACCTTTTCATGAAAAAAGGGTAAGCAATAGAGAAAGAAACACAGGAAACAAGTGATAATATATAATGAGAACAGACTACAGCCCCTTATATTAAACTAGAGGTTAGGGTGGCTACGCGGCCCTCACACTTACGTCGCACTGCCGATCCGACCAATATGTCTGGGTCATAGTGTTGGGGGCTTTGTCAGAGTACACGTCTGTCTATGTCTCTTCTTGTGCCCATATATGGAGATGTCTGTTTCTTTTTTTTTTTTCTTCAATTTTAATTGAATTGTTTTTACATCGATAACTGAATACATTTTGCGTGAATATTTGCTTGTAGGCCATTTGAATGTTTTGTTTAATTTAGTTAATGTTGGACAGCATATGTGCAATGACGGTTCGTGTCTCCAACAAACAAAATGCCATACCATGTCAACAACAAGATTCCTATTGAAATAGCTGCGGAATAGCACTCTCTGCACTGTATGGGCATAAAAGGGAGACAGAAACAGACATCTCTGTATGGCATACAGTATATGGAGATCTCTGTATCTGTCAGTCCATGTCCATTTTATGGCCATATATGGAGATCCATGATGTCATCAGTATATGCCCATATATGGGCATGCTGATATGCATATGCCCATATAAGGAGAGCTCTGTATCTGTCAGGCCATGTCCCCTTTATGCCCACATATGGAGATTCCTGATGTCATCAGTATATGCCCGTATATGGGCATGCCCCCTTTGCTGCCCATATATGAGGAATTTTAACCCATTCAATCTGGAAACGCATCTCATAGCTATGTACAAGCTCAGAGCAAAGATTTGAGTTACAAATGTTCCCTTTAAAAATATATATATTCAAAGATTTGCACACATTTTCACGATAAAAAAAGAATAGCAGATCTACAAGCTCATATCGCTAGTGGCTCCAGGGGTAATATACAGACTCACACACAGACAGTATACAGACATCTCATCCTCCACAGAGTTACGCTGTAAATACGAGTACTTGATCTCATACCATATATGGCATCATTATGTCTCTGTCCAATTAGAGCACGGCTGTGATGCACCGACCAGAGAGTTTGGGGTATAAATAAACGTGTCGACGCCACACAATCCTTGTACTGGAAACGGTTTTCAGTTGAAGAGAGAGATGCTCGTTGTCATGATCTGTAAGAAAGGCTTTGCATTGGTAACTATGTTTAAGTCTGTCCTTCTCTGTACACTGCTTATGGCCAGCTCGCTGCTTGTGGCCAGCAGTTGGTCAGCCCTGATCACAGAGGAAGAGGATGTCTTGCTGCTGAGGAAAAGTAACTTCGATGAGGTGTTGAAAGCTCACCCCTACATTCTGGTGGACTTCTATGCCCCATGGTGCGGCCACTGCAAAGAACTGGCCCCGGAGTATGCCAAGGCGGCCCGCATGCTGAAGGCAGAGGGTTCAAATGTCCGCCTCGGTAAGGTAGACGCCACAGAAGAGACAGAGCTGGCCCAGGAGTTTGAAGTCCAGAAATACCCGACCATCGTGTTCTTCAAGGGGGGAGAAAAGGAGTCGCACAAGGAGTACTCTGATGGCAGGCAGGCTTATGACATTGTCAAGTGGCTTAAGAATCGCGCAGGCCCAGCTGTTGCCACCCTGGCCGATGTCATGCAGGCAGAGTCTATGATCGCAAACGAGGTGGCAGTCATTGGCTTCTTCAAGGATTCTGAATCCAAGGACGCTAAAGCCTTCATTAAAGCAGCAGAAACCGTAGATGATATTCCATTTGGGATGACCTCTGATGATGCAGTGTACTCAAAGTTTGAGGTGTCCAAGGACTGCGTGCTCCTCTTCAAGAAGTTTGATGAAGGTCGTAACACCTTTGAAGGTGAGCTTACCGAAGCCAACCTCCTAGCCTTTATTAAGGCCAACCAGCTGCCTCTGGTCACTGAGTTCTCAGTCCAGACTGTCACTAAGACCTTCGGTGAAGAATTCAAGTCCCATATCTTTATGTTCATGTCCAAGGCTGCTACTGACTTTGGGGACAAAATGGACCAATTCAAAAAGGCAGCAGAAGGCTTCAAGGGCAAGATCATGTTCGTCTTCATGGACACTGACGTGAATGACAACAAGAACAACATGCAGACCTTTGGTGTGAAGGAGGGACAATGCCCTGCCATCCGTCTCATCACCCTGGAAGATGAGATGACAGAGTACAGACCAGAGAACGAGGCCATCACCGCTGACAACATCATCGAATTCTGCACACTCTTCACCGAGGGAAAACTCAAGCCCCACCTCACGAGCGATTAAATCCCCGAAGACTGTGACAAAAACCCTCCTGAAGTGTTCAACACGACCCGACGCGATGAACGGAGCTCTACCCAGTTTATCAACATGATCAATACGTGTTGTCCAGCGTGCCATAATGCCTACTGGTATGACCAGTATGGTTGTTATTGTGGGATAAATGTCTTAAAGAAAGGGAAGCCAATATGCCCTCTCGATGCCTGCTGCCAGGCCCATGATCAGTGTTGGGAGGAATATTACAGTCGATGTAATGTTCTTCCTGGTGTCAGAGTCTACAAATGGTACTGTGAGGAAAATAAGATAATCTGCGATGGTGGATGGTTCTGCGGCACCACTCCGAACAATGACTGTGAGCAGTTCCTATGTGAGTGTGATAGGAAAGCTACAGAGTGCTTTGGCAAGAACGAATGGCATCAGGAGCATCGCTATATGAACCAGAAGTATTGTGAACCCTGAGACCGGAGACCTCACTCTCTCACGCTAGAGAGCAACGTGGGGGCGGAACTCTCCTACATATTGCCTAAAGAGAGCACCGACAGGTTTGAGTTGCTGTTTGCTGAGCTGGAGGTGAACAGGGAGAAGTTGGGCATCGCCAGCTATGAAGCTTCTGTAACCACCATGGAGGAAGTATTCCTCAGAATGGGGAAACTGGTGGATTCCAGTTTGGACATCCAGGCCCATGACCCACCTTTTTCCCACACATTTTGCTAGCCTAGGATGGCTCAGGGTAGAAGACAGGGTTAACCCTTGCATTGTGTTAGAAAACTACATCCACTTGTGGTGTTAGCGGGTACAATTTGACCCGTGATTTAAATCAGCCCAAAATACAGAAAAAATACAATTATTTTCATTTTTTTCCCTCCCACCTCATAGCTGACTTGTAATGCATTCATATCCATGTAAACACATTTTAAAATATTATTTTGGGTTAGGGCTAGGGTTTCATCTTTCAATATATCTCGTTTTCTATTATAAAAATTTAAAAATTCACTCATAAAATTTCCTATAATGAAGGCAATGGATAATGATGTTATCTAGCTATAATAGAATAATTAAGAATAATGATTTAGAACACACTTCCAAAAAAATGATAATAATAATTAAAAAAAATATATATATTATTAAAAATAGTGACACTAGTGGTGTTAGGGTCATTTTTGACCCGTATACCAAGAAGGTAAAAAATCTTTTATTTTTCATAAACTCAAACTTTATTCTACTCCTGATAGCAATTGTTAATTGAGGACATGTCTCTCTCACTCTCAAACATGTAAACATTGAATATTGACAATTTTATTATAGAGACCATCAGAATTAATTAGAATGATGATAAATAATTTTGTTGCGTTAAAATGGCTATTTCTGAGGATATCATGAAGCCTTGTTCCAATAGAGAAATGTAAAGGGTACTTTTTACCTATTTAAACTTGGAAACGGGTCAAAAATGACCCTAACACAATGGAAGGGTTAAACAACTAAAAATGGGATTGGTCTTCAAAATAGTCAATGCAAATTTGCCCTCAATACCCGCCGCATATTTGACTAAATACCTCCAAAAAGTTAGCGACACCCACAGCCACAATACTAGAGGGAGCGTAAACAGCGATCTGGTACCACCCACCCATAAAACAAATACTACAGCACTGCCACCCAGGTGTGGAATAGCCTGACCTCATCCCTCAAAAATATAGATCGCTGGCTTCCTTTAAAACAGCCCTGAAAATTCACCTTTCAGGAGGCCAAAGGGGGAGGTAGTACCACTTCTCCCTTAGACAGACGAGCCCCCCATCCCCCCTCCTTTGACGCGTGCCTGTGAGTCTGTCTGGCAAGGCCGTGGTCATCACGACACACAACATGGAGGAATGTGAATCCCTGTGCACCAGGCTGGCTGTTATGGTCAACGGTCAGCAGAGGTGTCTGGGCAGTCCCCTCAAGAGCAAGTTTGGCAGCGGCTACACCATTACATTACAGTCATTTAGCAGACGCTTTTATCCAAAGCGACTTACAATAAGACCCTGTAATATACCCTGTTTACAGGTGTGAAAGAGCGGGTGATTAATTTATTTTATTTTATTTTTAAGCTCCCAACCTTTTCATGAAAAAAGGGTAAGCAATAGAGAAAGAAACACAGGAAACAAGTGATAATATATAATGAGAACAGACTACAGCCCCTTATATTAAACTAGAGGTTAGGGTGGCTACGCGGCCCTCACACTTACGTCGCACTGCCGATCCGACCAATATGTCTGGGTCATAGTGTTGGGGGCTTTGTCAGAGTACACGTCTGTCTATGTCTCTTCTTGTGCCCATATATGGAGATGTCTGTTTCTTTTTTTTTTTTCTTCAATTTTAATTGAATTGTTTTTACATCGATAACTGAATACATTTTGCGTGAATATTTGCTTGTAGGCCATTTGAATGTTTTGTTTAATTTAGTTAATGTTGGACAGCATATGTGCAATGACGGTTCGTGTCTCCAACAAACAAAATGCCATACCATGTCAACAACAAGATTCCTATTGAAATAGCTGCGGAATAGCACTCTCTGCACTGTATGGGCATAAAAGGGAGACAGAAACAGACATCTCTGTATGGCATACAGTATATGGAGATCTCTGTATCTGTCAGTCCATGTCCATTTTATGGCCATATATGGAGATCCATGATGTCATCAGTATATGCCCATATATGGGCATGCTGATATGCATATGCCCATATAAGGAGAGCTCTGTATCTGTCAGGCCATGTCCCCTTTATGCCCACATATGGAGATTCCTGATGTCATCAGTATATGCCCGTATATGGGCATGCCCCCTTTGCTGCCCATATATGAGGAATTTTAACCCATTCAATCTGGAAACGCATCTCATAGCTATGTACAAGCTCAGAGCAAAGATTTGAGTTACAAATGTTCCCTTTAAAAATATATATATTCAAAGATTTGCACACATTTTCACGATAAAAAAAGAATAGCAGATCTACAAGCTCATATCGCTAGTGGCTCCAGGGGTAATATACAGACTCACACACAGACAGTATACAGACATCTCATCCTCCACAGAGTTACGCTGTAAATACGAGTACTTGATCTCATACCATATATGGCATCATTATGTCTCTGTCCAATTAGAGCACGGCTGTGATGCACCGACCAGAGAGTTTGGGGTATAAATAAACGTGTCGACGCCACACAATCCTTGTACTGGAAACGGTTTTCAGTTGAAGAGAGAGATGCTCGTTGTCATGATCTGTAAGAAAGGCTTTGCATTGGTAACTATGTTTAAGTCTGTCCTTCTCTGTACACTGCTTATGGCCAGCTCGCTGCTTGTGGCCAGCAGTTGGTCAGCCCTGATCACAGAGGAAGAGGATGTCTTGCTGCTGAGGAAAAGTAACTTCGATGAGGTGTTGAAAGCTCACCCCTACATTCTGGTGGACTTCTATGCCCCATGGTGCGGCCACTGCAAAGAACTGGCCCCGGAGTATGCCAAGGCGGCCCGCATGCTGAAGGCAGAGGGTTCAAATGTCCGCCTCGGTAAGGTAGACGCCACAGAAGAGACAGAGCTGGCCCAGGAGTTTGAAGTCCAGAAATACCCGACCATCGTGTTCTTCAAGGGGGGAGAAAAGGAGTCGCACAAGGAGTACTCTGATGGCAGGCAGGCTTATGACATTGTCAAGTGGCTTAAGAATCGCGCAGGCCCAGCTGTTGCCACCCTGGCCGATGTCATGCAGGCAGAGTCTATGATCGCAAACGAGGTGGCAGTCATTGGCTTCTTCAAGGATTCTGAATCCAAGGACGCTAAAGCCTTCATTAAAGCAGCAGAAACCGTAGATGATATTCCATTTGGGATGACCTCTGATGATGCAGTGTACTCAAAGTTTGAGGTGTCCAAGGACTGCGTGCTCCTCTTCAAGAAGTTTGATGAAGGTCGTAACACCTTTGAAGGTGAGCTTACCGAAGCCAACCTCCTAGCCTTTATTAAGGCCAACCAGCTGCCTCTGGTCACTGAGTTCTCAGTCCAGACTGTCACTAAGACCTTCGGTGAAGAATTCAAGTCCCATATCTTTATGTTCATGTCCAAGGCTGCTACTGACTTTGGGGACAAAATGGACCAATTCAAAAAGGCAGCAGAAGGCTTCAAGGGCAAGATCATGTTCGTCTTCATGGACACTGACGTGAATGACAACAAGAACAACATGCAGACCTTTGGTGTGAAGGAGGGACAATGCCCTGCCATCCGTCTCATCACCCTGGAAGATGAGATGACAGAGTACAGACCAGAGAACGAGGCCATCACCGCTGACAACATCATCGAATTCTGCACACTCTTCACCGAGGGAAAACTCAAGCCCCACCTCACGAGCGATTACATCCCCGAAGACTGTGACAAAAACCCTCCTGAAGTGTTCAACACGACCCGACGCGATGAACGGAGCTCTACCCAGTTTATCAACATGATCAATACGTGTTGTCCAGCGTGCCATAATGCCTACTGGTATGACCAGTATGGTTGTTATTGTGGGATAAATGTCTTAAAGAAAGGGAAGCCAATATGCCCTCTCGATGCCTGCTGCCAGGCCCATGATCAGTGTTGGGAGGAATATTACAGTCGATGTAATGTTCTTCCTGGTGTCAGAGTCTACAAATGGTACTGTGAGGAAAATAAGATAATCTGCGATGGTGGATGGTTCTGCGGCACCACTCCGAACAATGACTGTGAGCAGTTCCTATGTGAGTGTGATAGGAAAGCTACAGAGTGCTTTGGCAAGAACGAATGGCATCAGGAGCATCGCTATATGAACCAGAAGTATTGTGAACCCTGAGACCGGAGACCTCACTCTCTCACGCTAGAGAGCAACGTGGGGGCGGAACTCTCCTACATATTGCCTAAGGAGAGCACCGACAGGTTTGAGTTGCTGTTTGCTGAGCTGGAGGTGAACAGGGAGAAGTTGGGCATCGCCAGCTATGAAGCTTCTGTAACCACCATGGAGGAAGTATTCCTCAGAATGGGGAAACTGGTGGATTCCAGTTTGGACATCCAGGCCCATGACCCACCTTTTTCCCACACATTTTGCTAGCCTAGGATGGCTCAGGGTAGAAGACAGGGTTAACCCTTGCATTGTGTTAGAAAACTACATCCACTTGTGGTGTTAGCGGGTACAATTTGACCCGTGATTTAAATCAGCCCAAAATACAGAAAAAATACAATTATTTTCATTTTTTTCCCTCCCACCTCATAGCTGACTTGTAATGCATTCATATCCATGTAAACACATTTTAAAATATTATTTTGGGTTAGGGCTAGGGTTTCATCTTTCAATATATCTCGTTTTCTATTATAAAAATTTAAAAATTCACTCATAAAATTTCCTATAATGAAGGCAATGGATAATGATGTTATCTAGCTATAATAGAATAATTAAGAATAATGATTTAGAACACACTTCCAAAAAAATGATAATAATAATTTAAAAAAATATATATATTATTAAAAATAGTGACACTAGTGGTGTTAGGGTCATTTTTGACCCGTATACCAAGAAGGTAAAAAATCATTTATTTTTCATAAACTCAAACTTTATTCTACTCCTGATAGCAATTGCTAATTGAGGACATGTCTCTCTCACTCTCAAACATGTAAACATTGAATATTGACAATTTTATTATAGAGACCATCAGAATTAATTAGAATGATGATAAATAATTTTGTTGCGTTAAAATGGCTATTTCTGAGGATATCATGAAGCCTTGTTCCAATAGAGAAATGTAAAGGGTACTTTTTACCTATTTAAACTTGGAAACGGGTCAAAAATGACCCTAACACAATGGAAGGGTTAAACAACTAAAAATGGGATTGGTCTTCAAAATAGTCAATGCAAATTTGCCCTCAATACCCGCCGCATATTTGACTAAATACCTCCAAAAAGTTAGCGACACCCACAGCCACAATACTAGAGGGAGCGTAAACAGCGATCTGGTACCACCCACCCATAAAACAAATACTACAGCACTGCCACCCAGGTGTGGAATAGCCTGACCTCATCCCTCAAAAATATAGATCGCTGGCTTCCTTTAAAACAGCCCTGAAAATTCACCTTTCAGGAGGCCAAAGGGGGAGGTAGTACCACTTCTCCCTTAGACAGACGAGCCCCCCATCCCCCCTCCTTTGACGCGTGCCTGTGAGTCTGTCTGGCAAGGCCGTGGTCATCACGACACACAACATGGAGGAATGTGAATCCCTGTGCACCAGGCTGGCTGTTATGGTCAACGGTCAGCAGAGGTGTCTGGGCAGTCCCCTCAAGAGCAAGTTTGGCAGCGGCTACACCATTACATTACAGTCATTTAGCAGACGCTTTTATCCAAAGCGACTTACAATAAGACCCTGTAATATACCCTGTTTACAGGTGTGAAAGAGCGGGTGATTAATTTATTTTATTTTATTTTTAAGCTCCCAACCTTTTCATGAAAAAAGGGTAAGCAATAGAGAAAGAAACACAGGAAACAAGTGATAATATATAATGAGAACAGACTACAGCCCCTTATATTAAACTAGAGGTTAGGGTGGCTACGCGGCCCTCACACTTACGTCGCACTGCCGATCCGACCAATATGTCTGGGTCATAGTGTTGGGGGCTTTGTCAGAGTACACGTCTGTCTATGTCTCTTCTTGTGCCCATATATGGAGATGTCTGTTTCTTTTTTTTTTTTCTTCAATTTTAATTGAATTGTTTTTACATCGATAACTGAATACATTTTGCGTGAATATTTGCTTGTAGGCCATTTGAATGTTTTGTTTAATTTAGTTAATGTTGGACAGCATTATGTGCAATGACGGTTCGTGTCTCCAACAAACAAAATGCCATACCATGTCAACAACAAAATTCCTATTGAAATAGCTGCGGAATAGCACTCTCTGCACTGTATGGGCATAAAAGGGAGACAGAAACAGACATCTCTGTATGGCATACAGTATATGGAGATCTCTGTATCTGTCAGTCCATGTCCATTTTATGGCCATATATGGAGATCCATGATGTCATCAGTATATGCCCATATATGGGCATGCTGATATGCATATGCCCATATAAGGAGAGCTCTGTATCTGTCAGGCCATGTCCCCTTTATGCCCACATATGGAGATTCCTGATGTCATCAGTATATGCCCGTATATGGGCATGCCCCCTTTGCTGCCCATATATGAGGAATTTTAACCCATTCAATCTGGAAACGCATCTCATAGCTATGTACAAGCTCAGAGCAAAGATTTGAGTTACAAATGTTCCCTTTAAAAATATATATATTCAAAGATTTGCACACATTTTCACGATAAAAAAAGAATAGCAGATCTACAAGCTCATATCGCTAGTGGCTCCAGGGGTAATATACAGACTCACACACAGACAGTATACAGACATCTCATCCTCCACAGAGTTACGCTGTAAATACGAGTACTTGATCTCATACCATATATGGCATCATTATGTCTCTGTCCAATTAGAGCACGGCTGTGATGCACCGACCAGAGAGTTTGGGGTATAAATAAACGTGTCGACGCCACACAATCCTTGTACTGGAAACGGTTTTCAGTTGAAGAGAGAGATGCTCGTTGTCATGATCTGTAAGAAAGGCTTTGCATTGGTAACTATGTTTAAGTCTGTCCTTCTCTGTACACTGCTTATGGCCAGCTCGCTGCTTGTGGCCAGCAGTTGGTCAGCCCTGATCACAGAGGAAGAGGATGTCTTGCTGCTGAGGAAAAGTAACTTCGATGAGGTGTTGAAAGCTCACCCCTACATTCTGGTGGACTTCTATGCCCCATGGTGCGGCCACTGCAAAGAACTGGCCCCGGAGTATGCCAAGGCGGCCCGCATGCTGAAGGCAGAGGGTTCAAATGTCCGCCTCGGTAAGGTAGACGCCACAGAAGAGACAGAGCTGGCCCAGGAGTTTGAAGTCCAGAAATACCCGACCATCGTGTTCTTCAAGGGGGGAGAAAAGGAGTCGCACAAGGAGTACTCTGATGGCAGGCAGGCTTATGACATTGTCAAGTGGCTTAAGAATCGCGCAGGCCCAGCTGTTGCCACCCTGGCCGATGTCATGCAGGCAGAGTCTATGATCGCAAACGAGGTGGCAGTCATTGGCTTCTTCAAGGATTCTGAATCCAAGGACGCTAAAGCCTTCATTAAAGCAGCAGAAACCGTAGATGATATTCCATTTGGGATGACCTCTGATGATGCAGTGTACTCAAAGTTTGAGGTGTCCAAGGACTGCGTGCTCCTCTTCAAGAAGTTTGATGAAGGTCGTAACACCTTTGAAGGTGAGCTTACCGAAGCCAACCTCCTAGCCTTTATTAAGGCCAACCAGCTGCCTCTGGTCACTGAGTTCTCAGTCCAGACTGTCACTAAGACCTTCGGTGAAGAATTCAAGTCCCATATCTTTATGTTCATGTCCAAGGCTGCTACTGACTTTGGGGACAAAATGGACCAATTCAAAAAGGCAGCAGAAGGCTTCAAGGGCAAGATCATGTTCGTCTTCATGGACACTGACGTGAATGACAACAAGAACAACATGCAGACCTTTGGTGTGAAGGAGGGACAATGCCCTGCCATCCGTCTCATCACCCTGGAAGATGAGATGACAGAGTACAGACCAGAGAACGAGGCCATCACCGCTGACAACATCATCGAATTCTGCACACTCTTCACCGAGGGAAAACTCAAGCCCCACCTCACGAGCGATTACATCCCCGAAGACTGTGACAAAAACCCTCCTGAAGTGTTCAACACGACCCGACGCGATGAACGGAGCTCTACCCAGTTTATCAACATGATCAATACGTGTTGTCCAGCGTGCCATAATGCCTACTGGTATGACCAGTATGGTTGTTATTGTGGGATAAATGTCTTCAAGAAAGGGAAGCCAATATGCCCTCTCGATGCCTGCTGCCAGGCCCATGATCAGTGTTGGGAGGAATATTACAGTCGATGTAATGTTCTTCCTGGTGTCAGAGTCTACAAATGGTACTGTGAGGAAAATAAGATAATCTGCGATGGTGGATGGTTCTGCGGCACCACTCCGAACAATGACTGTGAGCAGTTCCTATGTGAGTGTGATAGGAAAGCTACAGAGTGCTTTGGCAAGAACGAATGGCATCAGGAGCATCGCTATATGAACCAGAAGTATTGTGAACCCTGAGACCGGAGACCTCACTCTCTCACGCTAGAGAGCAACGTGGGGGCGGAACTCTCCTACATATTGCCTAAGGAGAGCACCGACAGGTTTGAGTTGCTGTTTGCTGAGCTGGAGGTGAACAGGGAGAAGTTGGGCATCGCCAGCTATGAAGCTTCTGTAACCACCATGGAGGAAGTATTCCTCAGAATGGGGAAACTGGTGGATTCCAGTTTGGACATCCAGGCCCATGACCCACCTTTTTCCCACACATTTTGCTAGCCTAGGATGGCTCAGGGTAGAAGACAGGGTTAACCCTTGCATTGTGTTAGAAAACTACATCCACTTGTGGTGTTAGCGGGTACAATTTGACCCGTGATTTAAATCAGCCCAAAATACAGAAAAAATACAATTATTTTCATTTTTTTCCCTCCCACCTCATAGCTGACTTGTAATGCATTCATATCCATGTAAACACATTTTAAAATATTATTTTGGGTTAGGGCTAGGGTTTCATCTTTCAATATATCTCGTTTTCTATTATAAAAATTTAAAAATTCACTCATAAAATTTCCTATAATGAAGGCAATGGATAATGATGTTATCTAGCTATAATAGAATAATTAAGAATAATGATTTAGAACACACTTCCAAAAAAATGATAATAATAATTTAAAAAAATATATATATTATTAAAAATAGTGACACTAGTGGTGTTAGGGTCATTTTTGACCCGTATACCAAGAAGGTAAAAAATCATTTATTTTTCATAAACTCAAACTTTATTCTACTCCTGATAGCAATTGCTAATTGAGGACATGTCTCTCTCACTCTCAAACATGTAAACATTGAATATTGACAATTTTATTATAGAGACCATCAGAATTAATTAGAATGATGATAAATAATTTTGTTGCGTTAAAATGGCTATTTCTGAGGATATCATGAAGCCTTGTTCCAATAGAGAAATGTAAAGGGTACTTTTTACCTATTTAAACTTGGAAACGGGTCAAAAATGACCCTAACACAATGGAAGGGTTAAACAACTAAAAATGGGATTGGTCTTCAAAATAGTCAATGCAAATTTGCCCTCAATACCCGCCGCATATTTGACTAAATACCTCCAAAAAGTTAGCGACACCCACAGCCACAATACTAGAGGGAGCGTAAACAGCGATCTGGTACCACCCACCCATAAAACAAATACTACAGCACTGCCACCCAGGTGTGGAATAGCCTGACCTCATCCCTCAAAAATATAGATCGCTGGCTTCCTTTAAAACAGCCCTGAAAATTCACCTTTCAGGAGGCCAAAGGGGGAGGTAGTACCACTTCTCCCTTAGACAGACGAGCCCCCCATCCCCCCTCCTTTGACGCGTGCCTGTGAGTCTGTCTGGCAAGGCCGTGGTCATCACGACACACAACATGGAGGAATGTGAATCCCTGTGCACCAGGCTGGCTGTTATGGTCAACGGTCAGCAGAGGTGTCTGGGCAGTCCCCTCAAGAGCAAGTTTGGCAGCGGCTACACCATTACATTACAGTCATTTAGCAGACGCTTTTATCCAAAGCGACTTACAATAAGACCCTGTAATATACCCTGTTTACAGGT
Source organism: Gymnoscopelus braueri (assembly GCF_963280865.1). NCBI lineage: Eukaryota > Metazoa > Chordata > Actinopteri > Myctophiformes > Myctophidae > Gymnoscopelus > Gymnoscopelus braueri. The sequence continues at coordinate 29,768 of NW_027660778.1, read as the reverse complement.
GTGAAAGAGCGGGTGATTAATTTATTTTATTTTATTTTTAAGCTCCCAACCTTTTCATGAAAAAAGGGTAAGCAATAGAGAAAGAAACACAGGAAACAAGTGATAATATATAATGAGAACAGACTACAGCCCCTTATATTAAACTAGAGGTTAGGGTGGCTACGCGGCCCTCACACTTACGTCGCACTGCCGATCCGACCAATATGTCTGGGTCATAGTGTTGGGGGCTTTGTCAGAGTACACGTCTGTCTATGTCTCTTCTTGTGCCCATATATGGAGATGTCTGTTTCTTTTTTTTTTTCCTTCAATTTTAATTGAATTGTTTTTACATCGATAACTGAATACATTTTGCGTGAATATTTGCTTGTAGGCCATTTGAATGTTTTGTTTAATTTAGTTAATGTTGGACAGCATTATGTGCAATGACGGTTCGTGTCTCCAACAAACAAAATGCCATACCATGTCAACAACAAGATTCCTATTGAAATAGCTGCGGAATAGCACTCTCTGCACTGTATGGGCATAAAAGGGAGACAGAAACAGACATCTCTGTATGGCATACAGTATATGGAGATCTCTGTATCTGTCAGTCCATGTCCATTTTATGGCCATATATGGAGATCCATGATGTCATCAGTATATGCCCATATATGGGCATGCTGATATGCATATGCCCATATAAGGAGAGCTCTGTATCTGTCAGGCCATGTCCCCTTTATGCCCACATATGGAGATTCCTGATGTCATCAGTATATGCCCGTATATGGGCATGCCCCCTTTGCTGCCCATATATGAGGAATTTTAACCCATTCAATCTGGAAACGCATCTCATAGCTATGTACAAGCTCAGAGCAAAGATTTGAGTTACAAATGTTCCCTTTAAAAATATATATATTCAAAGATTTGCACACATTTTCACGATAAAAAAAGAATAGCAGATCTACAAGCTCATATCGCTAGTGGCTCCAGGGGTAATATACAGACTCACACACAGACAGTATACAGACATCTCATCCTCCACAGAGTTACGCTGTAAATACGAGTACTTGATCTCATACCATATATGGCATCATTATGTCTCTGTCCAATTAGAGCACGGCTGTGATGCACCGACCAGAGAGTTTGGGATATAAATAAACGTGTCGACGCCACACAATCCTTGTACTGGAAACGGTTTTCAGTTGAAGAGAGAGATGCTCGTTGTCATGATCTGTAAGAAAGGCTTTGCATTGGTAACTATGTTTAAGTCTGTCCTTCTCTGTACACTGCTTATGGCCAGCTCGCTGCTTGTGGCCAGCAGTTGGTCAGCCCTGATCACAGAGGAAGAGGATGTCTTGCTGCTGAGGAAAAGTAACTTCGATGAGGTGTTGAAAGCTCACCCCTACATTCTGGTGGACTTCTATGCCCCATGGTGCGGCCACTGCAAAGAACTGGCCCCGGAGTATGCCAAGGCGGCCCGCATGCTGAAGGCAGAGGGTTCAAATGTCCGCCTCGGTAAGGTAGACGCCACAGAAGAGACAGAGCTGGCCCAGGAGTTTGAAGTCCAGAAATACCCGACCATCGTGTTCTTCAAGGGGGGAGAAAAGGAGTCGCACAAGGAGTACTCTGATGGCAGGCAGGCTTATGACATTGTCAAGTGGCTTAAGAATCGCGCAGGCCCAGCTGTTGCCACCCTGGCCGATGTCATGCAGGCAGAGTCTATGATCGCAAACGAGGTGGCAGTCATTGGCTTCTTCAAGGATTCTGAATCCAAGGACGCTAAAGCCTTCATTAAAGCAGCAGAAACCGTAGATGATATTCCATTTGGGATGACCTCTGATGATGCAGTGTACTCAAAGTTTGAGGTGTCCAAGGACTGCGTGCTCCTCTTCAAGAAGTTTGATGAAGGTCGTAACACCTTTGAAGGTGAGCTTACCGAAGCCAACCTCCTAGCCTTTATTAAGGCCAACCAGCTGCCTCTGGTCACTGAGTTCTCAGTCCAGACTGTCACTAAGACCTTCGGTGAAGAATTCAAGTCCCATATCTTTATGTTCATGTCCAAGGCTGCTACTGACTTTGGGGACAAAATGGACCAATTCAAAAAGGCAGCAGAAGGCTTCAAGGGCAAGATCATGTTCGTCTTCATGGACACTGACGTGAATGACAACAAGAACAACATGCAGACCTTTGGTGTGAAGGAGGGACAATGCCCTGCCATCCGTCTCATCACCCTGGAAGATGAGATGACAGAGTACAGACCAGAGAACGAGGCCATCACCGCTGACAACATCATCGAATTCTGCACACTCTTCACCGAGGGAAAACTCAAGCCCCACCTCACGAGCGATTACATCCCCGAAGACTGTGACAAAAACCCTCCTGAAGTGTTCAACACGACCCGACGCGATGAACGGAGCTCTACCCAGTTTATCAACATGATCAATACGTGTTGTCCAGCGTGCCATAATGCCTACTGGTATGACCAGTATGGTTGTTATTGTGGGATAAATGTCTTCAAGAAAGGGAAGCCAATATGCCCTCTCGATGCCTGCTGCCAGGCCCATGATCAGTGTTGGGAGGAATATTACAGTCGATGTAATGTTCTTCCTGGTGTCAGAGTCTACAAATGGTACTGTGAGGAAAATAAGATAATCTGCGATGGTGGATGGTTCTGCGGCACCACTCCGAACAATGACTGTGAGCAGTTCCTATGTGAGTGTGATAGGAAAGCTACAGAGTGCTTTGGCAAGAACGAATGGCATCAGGAGCATCGCTATATGAACCAGAAGTATTGTGAACCCTGAGACCGGAGACCTCACTCTCTCACGCTAGAGAGCAACGTGGGGGCGGAACTCTCCTACATATTGCCTAAGGAGAGCACCGACAGGTTTGAGTTGCTGTTTGCTGAGCTGGAGGTGAACAGGGAGAAGTTGGGCATCGCCAGCTATGAAGCTTCTGTAACCACCATGGAGGAAGTATTCCTCAGAATGGGGAAACTGGTGGATTCCAGTTTGGACATCCAGGCCCATGACCCACCTTTTTCCCACACATTTTGCTAGCCTAGGATGGCTCAGGGTAGAAGACAGGGTTAACCCTTGCATTGTGTTAGAAAACTACATCCACTTGTGGTGTTAGCGGGTACAATTTGACCCGTGATTTAAATCAGCCCAAAATACAGAAAAAATACAATTATTTTCATTTTTTTCCCTCCCACCTCATAGCTGACTTGTAATGCATTCATATCCATGTAAACACATTTTAAAATATTATTTTGGGTTAGGGCTAGGGTTTCATCTTTCAATATATCTCGTTTTCTATTATAAAAATTTAAAAATTCATTCATAAAATTTCCTATAATGAAGGCAATGGATAATGATGTTATCTAGCTATAATATAATAATTAAGAATAATGATTAGAACACACTTCCAAAAAAATGATAATAATAATTAAAAAAAATATATATATTATTAAAAATAGTGACACTAGTGGTGTTAGGGTCATTTTTGACCCGTATACCAAGAAGGTAAAAAATCATTTATTTTTCATAAACTCAAACTTTATTCTACTCCTGATAGCAATTGCTAATTGAGGACATGTCTCTCTCACTCTCAAACATGTAAACATTGAATATTGACAATTTTATTATAGAGACCATCAGAATTAATTAGAATGATGATAAATAATTGTGTTGCGTTAAAATGGCTATTTCTGAGGATATCATGAAGCCTTGTTCCAATAGAGAAATGTAAAGGGTACTTTTTACCTATTTAAACTTGGAAACGGGTCAAAAATGACCCTAACACAATGGAAGGGTTAAACAACTAAAAATGGGATTGGTCTTCAAAATAGTCAATGCAAATTTGCCCTCAATACCCGCCGCATATTTGACTAAATACCTCCAAAAAGTTAGCGACACCCACAGCCACAATACTAGAGGGAGCGTAAACAGCGATCTGGTACCACCCACCCATAAAACAAATACTACAGCACTGCCACCCAGGTGTGGAATAGCCTGACCTCATCCCTCAAAAATATAGATCGCTGGCTTCCTTTAAAACAGCCCTGAAAATTCACCTTTCAGGAGGCCAAAGGGGGAGGTAGTACCACTTCTCCCTTAGACAGACGAGCCCCCCATCCCCCCTCCTTTGACGCGTGCCTGTGAGTCTGTCTGGCAAGGCCGTGGTCATCACGACACACAACATGGAGGAATGTGAATCCCTGTGCACCAGGCTGGCTGTTATGGTCAACGGTCAGCAGAGGTGTCTGGGCAGTCCCCTCAAGAGCAAGTTTGGCAGCGGCTACACCATTACATTACAGTCATTTAGCAGACGCTTTTATCCAAAGCGACTTACAATAAGACCCTGTAATATACCCTGTTTACAGGTGTGAAAGAGCGGGTGATTAATTTATTTTATTTTATTTTTAAGCTCCCAACCTTTTCATGAAAAAAGGGTAAGCAATAGAGAAAGAAACACAGGAAACAAGTGATAATATATAATGAGAACAGACTACAGCCCCTTATATTAAACTAGAGGTTAGGGTGGCTACGCGGCCCTCACACTTACGTCGCACTGCCGATCCGACCAATATGTCTGGGTCATAGTGTTGGGGGCTTTGTCAGAGTACACGTCTGTCTATGTCTCTTCTTGTGCCCATATATGGAGATGTCTGTTTCTTTTTTTTTTTCCTTCAATTTTAATTGAATTGTTTTTACATCGATAACTGAATACATTTTGCGTGAATATTTGCTTGTAGGCCATTTGAATGTTTTGTTTAATTTAGTTAATGTTGGACAGCATTATGTGCAATGACGGTTCGTGTCTCCAACAAACAAAATGCCATACCATGTCAACAACAAGATTCCTATTGAAATAGCTGCGGAATAGCACTCTCTGCACTGTATGGGCATAAAAGGGAGACAGAAACAGACATCTCTGTATGGCATACAGTATATGGAGATCTCTGTATCTGTCAGTCCATGTCCATTTTATGGCCATATATGGAGATCCATGATGTCATCAGTATATGCCCATATATGGGCATGCTGATATGCATATGCCCATATAAGGAGAGCTCTGTATCTGTCAGGCCATGTCCCCTTTATGCCCACATATGGAGATTCCTGATGTCATCAGTATATGCCCGTATATGGGCATGCCCCCTTTGCTGCCCATATATGAGGAATTTTAACCCATTCAATCTGGAAACGCATCTCATAGCTATGTACAAGCTCAGAGCAAAGATTTGAGTTACAAATGTTCCCTTTAAAAATATATATATTCAAAGATTTGCACACATTTTCACGATAAAAAAAGAATAGCAGATCTACAAGCTCATATCGCTAGTGGCTCCAGGGGTAATATACAGACTCACACACAGACAGTATACAGACATCTCATCCTCCACAGAGTTACGCTGTAAATACGAGTACTTGATCTCATACCATATATGGCATCATTATGTCTCTGTCCAATTAGAGCACGGCTGTGATGCACCGACCAGAGAGTTTGGGGTATAAATAAACGTGTCGACGCCACACAATCCTTGTACTGGAAACGGTTTTCAGTTGAAGAGAGAGATGCTCGTTGTCATGATCTGTAAGAAAGGCTTTGCATTGGTAACTATGTTTAAGTCTGTCCTTCTCTGTACACTGCTTATGGCCAGCTCGCTGCTTGTGGCCAGCAGTTGGTCAGCCCTGATCACAGAGGAAGAGGATGTCTTGCTGCTGAGGAAAAGTAACTTCGATGAGGTGTTGAAAGCTCACCCCTACATTCTGGTGGACTTCTATGCCCCATGGTGCGGCCACTGCAAAGAACTGGCCCCGGAGTATGCCAAGGCGGCCCGCATGCTGAAGGCAGAGGGTTCAAATGTCCGCCTCGGTAAGGTAGACGCCACAGAAGAGACAGAGCTGGCCCAGGAGTTTGAAGTCCAGAAATACCCGACCATCGTGTTCTTCAAGGGGGGAGAAAAGGAGTCGCACAAGGAGTACTCTGATGGCAGGCAGGCTTATGACATTGTCAAGTGGCTTAAGAATCGCGCAGGCCCAGCTGTTGCCACCCTGGCCGATGTCATGCAGGCAGAGTCTATGATCGCAAACGAGGTGGCAGTCATTGGCTTCTTCAAGGATTCTGAATCCAAGGACGCTAAAGCCTTCATTAAAGCAGCAGAAACCGTAGATGATATTCCATTTGGGATGACCTCTGATGATGCAGTGTACTCAAAGTTTGAGGTGTCCAAGGACTGCGTGCTCCTCTTCAAGAAGTTTGATGAAGGTCGTAACACCTTTGAAGGTGAGCTTACCGAAGCCAACCTCCTAGCCTTTATTAAGGCCAACCAGCTGCCTCTGGTCACTGAGTTCTCAGTCCAGACTGTCACTAAGACCTTCGGTGAAGAATTCAAGTCCCATATCTTTATGTTCATGTCCAAGGCTGCTACTGACTTTGGGGACAAAATGGACCAATTCAAAAAGGCAGCAGAAGGCTTCAAGGGCAAGATCATGTTCGTCTTCATGGACACTGACGTGAATGACAACAAGAACAACATGCAGACCTTTGGTGTGAAGGAGGGACAATGCCCTGCCATCCGTCTCATCACCCTGGAAGATGAGATGACAGAGTACAGACCAGAGAACGAGGCCATCACCGCTGACAACATCATCGAATTCTGCACACTCTTCACCGAGGGAAAACTCAAGCCCCACCTCACGAGCGATTACATCCCCGAAGACTGTGACAAAAACCCTCCTGAAGTGTTCAACACGACCCGACGCGATGAACGGAGCTCTACCCAGTTTATCAACATGATCAATACGTGTTGTCCAGCGTGCCATAATGCCTACTGGTATGACCAGTATGGTTGTTATTGTGGGATAAATGTCTTCAAGAAAGGGAAGCCAATATGCCCTCTCGATGCCTGCTGCCAGGCCCATGATCAGTGTTGGGAGGAATATTACAGTCGATGTAATGTTCTTCCTGGTGTCAGAGTCTACAAATGGTACTGTGAGGAAAATAAGATAATCTGCGATGGTGGATGGTTCTGCGGCACCACTCCGAACAATGACTGTGAGCAGTTCCTATGTGAGTGTGATAGGAAAGCTACAGAGTGCTTTGGCAAGAACGAATGGCATCAGGAGCATCGCTATATGAACCAGAAGTATTGTGAACCCTGAGACCGGAGACCTCACTCTCTCACGCTAGAGAGCAACGTGGGGGCGGAACTCTCCTACATATTGCCTAAGGAGAGCACCGACAGGTTTGAGTTGCTGTTTGCTGAGCTGGAGGTGAACAGGGAGAAGTTGGGCATCGCCAGCTATGAAGCTTCTGTAACCACCATGGAGGAAGTATTCCTCAGAATGGGGAAACTGGTGGATTCCAGTTTGGACATCCAGGCCCATGACCCACCTTTTTCCCACACATTTTGCTAGCCTAGGATGGCTCAGGGTAGAAGACAGGGTTAACCCTTGCATTGTGTTAGAAAACTACATCCACTTGTGGTGTTAGCGGGTACAATTTGACCCGTGATTTAAATCAGCCCAAAATACAGAAAAAATACAATTATTTTCATTTTTTTCCCTCCCACCTCATAGCTGACTTGTAATGCATTCATATCCATGTAAACACATTTTAAAATATTATTTTGGGTTAGGGCTAGGGTTTCATCTTTCAATATATCTCGTTTTCTATTATAAAAATTTAAAAATTCATTCATAAAATTTCCTATAATGAAGGCAATGGATAATGATGTTATCTAGCTATAATATAATAATTAAGAATAATGATTAGAACACACTTCCAAAAAAATGATAATAATAATTAAAAAAAATATATATATTATTAAAAATAGTGACACTAGTGGTGTTAGGGTCATTTTTGACCCGTATACCAAGAAGGTAAAAAAATCATTTATTTTTCATAAACTCAAACTTTATTCTACTCCTGATAGCAATTGCTAATTGAGGACATGTCTCTCTCACTCTCAAACATGTAAACATTGAATATTGACAATTTTATTATAGAGACCATCAGAATTAATTAGAATGATGATAAATAATTGTGTTGCGTTAAAATGGCTATTTCTGAGGATATCATGAAGCCTTGTTCCAATAGAGAAATGTAAAGGGTACTTTTTACCTATTTAAACTTGGAAACGGGTCAAAAATGACCCTAACACAATGGAAGGGTTAAACAACTAAAAATGGGATTGGTCTTCAAAATAGTCAATGCAAATTTGCCCTCAATACCCGCCGCATATTTGACTAAATACCTCCAAAAAGTTAGCGACACCCACAGCCACAATACTAGAGGGAGCGTAAACAGCGATCTGGTACCACCCACCCATAAAACAAATACTACAGCACTGCCACCCAGGTGTGGAATAGCCTGACCTCATCCCTCAAAAATATAGATCGCTGGCTTCCTTTAAAACAGCCCTGAAAATTCACCTTTCAGGAGGCCAAAGGGGGAGGTAGTACCACTTCTCCCTTAGACAGACGAGCCCCCCATCCCCCCTCCTTTGACGCGTGCCTGTGAGTCTGTCTGGCAAGGCCGTGGTCATCACGACACACAACATGGAGGAATGTGAATCCCTGTGCACCAGGCTGGCTGTTATGGTCAACGGTCAGCAGAGGTGTCTGGGCAGTCCCCTCAAGAGCAAGTTTGGCAGCGGCTACACCATTACATTACAGTCATTTAGCAGACGCTTTTATCCGAAGCGACTTACAATAAGACCCTGTAATATACCCTGTTTACAGGTGTGAAAGAGCGGGTGATTAATTTATTTTATTTTATTTTTAAGCTCCCAACCTTTTCATGAAAAAAGGGTAAGCAATAGAGAAAGAAACACAGGAAACAAGTGATAATATATAATGAGAACAGACTACAGCCCCTTATATTAAACTAGAGGTTAGGGTGGCTACGCGGCCCTCACACTTACGTCGCACTGCCGATCCGACCAATATGTCTGGGTCATAGTGTTGGGGGCTTTGTCAGAGTACACGTCTGTCTATGTCTCTTCTTGTGCCCATATATGGAGATGTCTGTTTCTTTTTTTTTTTCCTTCAATTTTAATTGAATTGTTTTTACATCGATAACTGAATACATTTTGCGTGAATATTTGCTTGTAGGCCATTTGAATGTTTTGTTTAATTTAGTTAATGTTGGACAGCATTATGTGCAATGACGGTTCGTGTCTCCAACAAACAAAATGCCATACCATGTCAACAACAAGATTCCTATTGAAATAGCTGCGGAATAGCACTCTCTGCACTGTATGGGCATAAAAGGGAGACAGAAACAGACATCTCTGTATGGCATACAGTATATGGAGATCTCTGTATCTGTCAGTCCATGTCCATTTTATGGCCATATATGGAGATCCATGATGTCATCAGTATATGCCCATATATGGGCATGCTGATATGCATATGCCCATATAAGGAGAGCTCTGTATCTGTCAGGCCATGTCCCCTTTATGCCCACATATGGAGATTCCTGATGTCATCAGTATATGCCCGTATATGGGCATGCCCCCTTTGCTGCCCATATATGAGGAATTTTAACCCATTCAATCTGGAAACGCATCTCATAGCTATGTACAAGCTCAGAGCAAAGATTTGAGTTACAAATGTTCCCTTTAAAAATATATATATTCAAAGATTTGCACACATTTTCACGATAAAAAAAGAATAGCAGATCTACAAGCTCATATCGCTAGTGGCTCCAGGGGTAATATACAGACTCACACACAGACAGTATACAGACATCTCATCCTCCACAGAGTTACGCTGTAAATACGAGTACTTGATCTCATACCATATATGGCATCATTATGTCTCTGTCCAATTAGAGCACGGCTGTGATGCACCGACCAGAGAGTTTGGGGTATAAATAAACGTGTCGACGCCACACAATCCTTGTACTGGAAACGGTTTTCAGTTGAAGAGAGAGATGCTCGTTGTCATGATCTGTAAGAAAGGCTTTGCATTGGTAACTATGTTTAAGTCTGTCCTTCTCTGTACACTGCTTATGGCCAGCTCGCTGCTTGTGGCCAGCAGTTGGTCAGCCCTGATCACAGAGGAAGAGGATGTCTTGCTGCTGAGGAAAAGTAACTTCGATGAGGTGTTGAAAGCTCACCCCTACATTCTGGTGGACTTCTATGCCCCATGGTGCGGCCACTGCAAAGAACTGGCCCCGGAGTATGCCAAGGCGGCCCGCATGCTGAAGGCAGAGGGTTCAAATGTCCGCCTCGGTAAGGTAGACGCCACAGAAGAGACAGAGCTGGCCCAGGAGTTTGAAGTCCAGAAATACCCGACCATCGTGTTCTTCAAGGGGGGAGAAAAGGAGTCGCACAAGGAGTACTCTGATGGCAGGCAGGCTTATGACATTGTCAAGTGGCTTAAGAATCGCGCAGGCCCAGCTGTTGCCACCCTGGCCGATGTCATGCAGGCAGAGTCTATGATCGCAAACGAGGTGGCAGTCATTGGCTTCTTCAAGGATTCTGAATCCAAGGACGCTAAAGCCTTCATTAAAGCAGCAGAAACCGTAGATGATATTCCATTTGGGATGACCTCTGATGATGCAGTGTACTCAAAGTTTGAGGTGTCCAAGGACTGCGTGCTCCTCTTCAAGAAGTTTGATGAAGGTCGTAACACCTTTGAAGGTGAGCTTACCGAAGCCAACCTCCTAGCCTTTATTAAGGCCAACCAGCTGCCTCTGGTCACTGAGTTCTCAGTCCAGACTGTCACTAAGACCTTCGGTGAAGAATTCAAGTCCCATATCTTTATGTTCATGTCCAAGGCTGCTACTGACTTTGGGGACAAAATGGACCAATTCAAAAAGGCAGCAGAAGGCTTCAAGGGCAAGATCATGTTCGTCTTCATGGACACTGACGTGAATGACAACAAGAACAACATGCAGACCTTTGGTGTGAAGGAGGGACAATGCCCTGCCATCCGTCTCATCACCCTGGAAGATGAGATGACAGAGTACAGACCAGAGAACGAGGCCATCACCGCTGACAACATCATCGAATTCTGCACACTCTTCACCGAGGGAAAACTCAAGCCCCACCTCACGAGCGATTACATCCCCGAAGACTGTGACAAAAACCCTCCTGAAGTGTTCAACACGACCCGACGCGATGAACGGAGCTCTACCCAGTTTATCAACATGATCAATACGTGTTGTCCAGCGTGCCATAATGCCTACTGGTATGACCAGTATGGTTGTTATTGTGGGATAAATGTCTTCAAGAAAGGGAAGCCAATATGCCCTCTCGATGCCTGCTGCCAGGCCCATGATCAGTGTTGGGAGGAATATTACAGTCGATGTAATGTTCTTCCTGGTGTCAGAGTCTACAAATGGTACTGTGAGGAAAATAAGATAATCTGCGATGGTGGATGGTTCTGCGGCACCACTCCGAACAATGACTGTGAGCAGTTCCTATGTGAGTGTGATAGGAAAGCTACAGAGTGCTTTGGCAAGAACGAATGGCATCAGGAGCATCGCTATATGAACCAGAAGTATTGTGAACCCTGAGACCGGAGACCTCACTCTCTCACGCTAGAGAGCAACGTGGGGGCGGAACTCTCCTACATATTGCCTAAGGAGAGCACCGACAGGTTTGAGTTGCTGTTTGCTGAGCTGGAGGTGAACAGGGAGAAGTTGGGCATCGCCAGCTATGAAGCTTCTGTAACCACCATGGAGGAAGTATTCCTCAGAATGGGGAAACTGGTGGATTCCAGTTTGGACATCCAGGCCCATGACCCACCTTTTTCCCACACATTTTGCTAGCCTAGGATGGCTCAGGGTAGAAGACAGGGTTAACCCTTGCATTGTGTTAGAAAACTACATCCACTTGTGGTGTTAGCGGGTACAATTTGACCCGTGATTTAAATCAGCCCAAAATACAGAAAAAATACAATTATTTTCATTTTTTTCCCTCCCACCTCATAGCTGACTTGTAATGCATTCATATCCATGTAAACACATTTTAAAATATTATTTTGGGTTAGGGCTAGGGTTTCATCTTTCAATATATCTCGTTTTCTATTATAAAAATGTAAAAATTCACTCATAAAATTTCCTATAATGAAGGCAATGGATAATGATGTTATCTAGCTATAATAGAATAATTAAGAATAATGATTTAGAACACACTTCCAAAAAAATGATAATAATAATTAAAAAAAATATATATATTATTAAAAATAGTGACACTAGTGGTGTTAGGGTCATTTTTGACCCGTATACCAAGAAGGTAAAAAATCATTTATTTTTCATAAACTCAAACTTTATTCTACTCCTGATAGCAATTGCTAATTGAGGACATGTCTCTCTCACTCTCAAACATGTAAACATTGAATATTGACAATTTTATTATAGAGACCATCAGAATTAATTAGAATGATGATAAATAATTTTGTTGCGTTAAAATGGCTATTTCTGAGGATATCATGAAGCCTTGTTCCAATAGAGAAATGTAAAGGGTACTTTTTACCTATTTAAACTTGGAAACGGGTCAAAAATGACCCTAACACAATGGAAGGGTTAAACAACTAAAAATGGGATTGGTCTTCAAAATAGTCAATGCAAATTTGCCCTCAATACCCGCCGCATATTTGACTAAATACCTCCAAAAAGTTAGCGACACCCACAGCCACAATACTAGAGGGAGCGTAAACAGCGATCTGGTACCACCCACCCATAAAACAAATACTACAGCACTGCCACCCAGGTGTGGAATAGCCTGACCTCATCCCTCAAAAATATAGATCGCTGGCTTCCTTTAAAACAGCCCTGAAAATTCACCTTTCAGGAGGCCAAAGGGGGAGGTAGTACCACTTCTCCCTTAGACAGACGAGCCCCCCATCCCCCCTCCTTTGACGCGTGCCTGTGAGTCTGTCTGGCAAGGCCGTGGTCATCACGACACACAACATGGAGGAATGTGAATCCCTGTGCACCAGGCTGGCTGTTATGGTCAACGGTCAGCAGAGGTGTCTGGGCAGTCCCCTCAAGAGCAAGTTTGGCAGCGGCTACACCATTACATTACAGTCATTTAGCAGACGCTTTTATCCAAAGCGACTTACAATAAGACCCTGTAATATACCCTGTTTACAGGTGTGAAAGAGCGGGTGATTAATTTATTTTATTTTATTTTTAAGCTCCCAACCTTTTCATGAAAAAAGGGTAAGCAATAGAGAAAGAAACACAGGAAACAAGTGATAATATATAATGAGAACAGACTACAGCCCCTTATATTAAACTAGAGGTTAGGGTGGCTACGCGGCCCTCACACTTACGTCGCACTGCCGATCCGACCAATATGTCTGGGTCATAGTGTTGGGGGCTTTGTCAGAGTACACGTCTGTCTATGTCTCTTCTTGTGCCCATATATGGAGATGTCTGTTTCTTTTTTTTTTTTCTTCAATTTTAATTGAATTGTTTTTACATCGATAACTGAATACATTTTGCGTGAATATTTGCTTGTAGGCCATTTGAATGTTTTGTTTAATTTAGTTAATGTTGGACAGCATTATGTGCAATGACGGTTCGTGTCTCCAACAAACAAAATGCCATACCATGTCAACAACAAAATTCCTATTGAAATAGCTGCGGAATAGCACTCTCTGCACTGTATGGGCATAAAAGGGAGACAGAAACAGACATCTCTGTATGGCATACAGTATATGGAGATCTCTGTATCTGTCAGTCCATGTCCATTTTATGGCCATATATGGAGATCCATGATGTCATCAGTATATGCCCATATATGGGCATGCTGATATGCATATGCCCATATAAGGAGAGCTCTGTATCTGTCAGGCCATGTCCCCTTTATGCCCACATATGGAGATTCCTGATGTCATCAGTATATGCCCGTATATGGGCATGCCCCCTTTGCTGCCCATATATGAGGAATTTTAACCCATTCAATCTGGAAACGCATCTCATAGCTATGTACAAGCTCAGAGCAAAGATTTGAGTTACAAATGTTCCCTTTAAAAATATATATATTCAAAGATTTGCACACATTTTCACGATAAAAAAAGAATAGCAGATCTACAAGCTCATATCGCTAGTGGCTCCAGGGGTAATATACAGACTCACACACAGACAGTATACAGACATCTCATCCTCCACAGAGTTACGCTGTAAATACGAGTACTTGATCTCATACCATATATGGCATCATTATGTCTCTGTCCAATTAGAGCACGGCTGTGATGCACCGACCAGAGAGTTTGGGGTATAAATAAACGTGTCGACGCCACACAATCCTTGTACTGGAAACGGTTTTCAGTTGAAGAGAGAGATGCTCGTTGTCATGATCTGTAAGAAAGGCTTTGCATTGGTAACTATGTTTAAGTCTGTCCTTCTCTGTACACTGCTTATGGCCAGCTCGCTGCTTGTGGCCAGCAGTTGGTCAGCCCTGATCACAGAGGAAGAGGATGTCTTGCTGCTGAGGAAAAGTAACTTCGATGAGGTGTTGAAAGCTCACCCCTACATTCTGGTGGACTTCTATGCCCCATGGTGCGGCCACTGCAAAGAACTGGCCCCGGAGTATGCCAAGGCGGCCCGCATGCTGAAGGCAGAGGGTTCAAATGTCCGCCTCGGTAAGGTAGACGCCACAGAAGAGACAGAGCTGGCCCAGGAGTTTGAAGTCCAGAAATACCCGACCATCGTGTTCTTCAAGGGGGGAGAAAAGGAGTCGCACAAGGAGTACTCTGATGGCAGGCAGGCTTATGACATTGTCAAGTGGCTTAAGAATCGCGCAGGCCCAGCTGTTGCCACCCTGGCCGATGTCATGCAGGCAGAGTCTATGATCGCAAACGAGGTGGCAGTCATTGGCTTCTTCAAGGATTCTGAATCCAAGGACGCTAAAGCCTTCATTAAAGCAGCAGAAACCGTAGATGATATTCCATTTGGGATGACCTCTGATGATGCAGTGTACTCAAAGTTTGAGGTGTCCAAGGACTGCGTGCTCCTCTTCAAGAAGTTTGATGAAGGTCGTAACACCTTTGAAGGTGAGCTTACCGAAGCCAACCTCCTAGCCTTTATTAAGGCCAACCAGCTGCCTCTGGTCACTGAGTTCTCAGTCCAGACTGTCACTAAGACCTTCGGTGAAGAATTCAAGTCCCATATCTTTATGTTCATGTCCAAGGCTGCTACTGACTTTGGGGACAAAATGGACCAATTCAAAAAGGCAGCAGAAGGCTTCAAGGGCAAGATCATGTTCGTCTTCATGGACACTGACGTGAATGACAACAAGAACAACATGCAGACCTTTGGTGTGAAGGAGGGACAATGCCCTGCCATCCGTCTCATCACCCTGGAAGATGAGATGACAGAGTACAGACCAGAGAACGAGGCCATCACCGCTGACAACATCATCGAATTCTGCACACTCTTCACCGAGGGAAAACTCAAGCCCCACCTCACGAGCGATTACATCCCCGAAGACTGTGACAAAAACCCTCCTGAAGTGTTCAACACGACCCGACGCGATGAACGGAGCTCTACCCAGTTTATCAACATGATCAATACGTGTTGTCCAGCGTGCCATAATGCCTACTGGTATGACCAGTATGGTTGTTATTGTGGGATAAATGTCTTCAAGAAAGGGAAGCCAATATGCCCTCTCGATGCCTGCTGCCAGGCCCATGATCAGTGTTGGGAGGAATATTACAGTCGATGTAATGTTCTTCCTGGTGTCAGAGTCTACAAATGGTACTGTGAGGAAAATAAGATAATCTGCGATGGTGGATGGTTCTGCGGCACCACTCCGAACAATGACTGTGAGCAGTTCCTATGTGAGTGTGATAGGAAAGCTACAGAGTGCTTTGGCAAGAACGAATGGCATCAGGAGCATCGCTATATGAACCAGAAGTATTGTGAACCCTGAGACCGGAGACCTCACTCTCTCACGCTAGAGAGCAACGTGGGGGCGGAACTCTCCTACATATTGCCTAAGGAGAGCACCGACAGGTTTGAGTTGCTGTTTGCTGAGCTGGAGGTGAACAGGGAGAAGTTGGGCATCGCCAGCTATGAAGCTTCTGTAACCACCATGGAGGAAGTATTCCTCAGAATGGGGAAACTGGTGGATTCCAGTTTGGACATCCAGGCCCATGACCCACCTTTTTCCCACACATTTTGCTAGCCTAGGATGGCTCAGGGTAGAAGACAGGGTTAACCCTTGCATTGTGTTAGAAAACTACATCCACTTGTGGTGTTAGCGGGTACAATTTGACCCGTGATTTAAATCAGCCCAAAATACAGAAAAAATACAATTATTTTCATTTTTTTCCCTCCCACCTCATAGCTGACTTGTAATGCATTCATATCCATGTAAACACATTTTAAAATATTATTTTGGGTTAGGGCTAGGGTTTCATCTTTCAATATATCTCGTTTTCTATTATAAAAATGTAAAAATTCACTCATAAAATGTCCTATAATGAAGGCAATGGATAATGATGTTATCTAGCTATAATAGAATAATTAAGAATAATGATTTAGAACACACTTCCAAAAAAATGATAATAATAATTAAAAAAAATATATATATTATTAAAAATAGTGACACTAGTGGTGTTAGGGTCATTTTTGACCCGTATACCAAGAAGGTAAAAAATCATTTATTTTTCATAAACTCAAACTTTATTCTACTCCTGATAGCAATTGCTAATTGAGGACATGTCTCTCTCACTCTCAAACATGTAAACATTGAATATTGACAATTTTATTATAGAGACCATCAGAATTAATTAGAATGATGATAAATAATTTTGTTGCGTTAAAATGGCTATTTCTGAGGATATCATGAAGCCTTGTTCCAATAGAGAAATGTAAAGGGTACTTTTTACCTATTTAAACTTGGAAACGGGTCAAAAATGACCCTAACACAATGGAAGGGTTAAACAACTAAAAATGGGATTAGTCTTCAAAATAGTCAATGCAAATTTGCCCTCAATACCCGCCGCATATTTGACTAAATACCTCCAAAAAGTTAGCGACACCCACAGCCACAATACTAGAGGGAGCGTAAACAGCGATCTGGTACCACCCACCCATAAAACAAATACTACAGCACTGCCACCCAGGTGTGGAATAGCCTGACCTCATCCCTCAAAAATATAGATCGCTGGCTTCCTTTAAAACAGCCCTGAAAATTCACCTTTCAGGAGGCCAAAGGGGGAGGTAGTACCACTTCTCCCTTAGACAGACGAGCCCCCCATCCCCCCTCCTTTGACGCGTGCCTGTGAGTCTGTCTGGCAAGGCCGTGGTCATCACGACACACAACATGGAGGAATGTGAATCCCTGTGCACCAGGCTGGCTGTTATGGTCAACGGTCAGCAGAGGTGTCTGGGCAGTCCCCTCAAGAGCAAGTTTGGCAGCGGCTACACCATTACATTACAGTCATTTAGCAGACGCTTTTATCCAAAGCGACTTACAATAAGACCCTGTAATATACCCTGTTTACAGGTGTGAAAGAGCGGGTGATTAATTTATTTTATTTTATTTTTAAGCTCCCAACCTTTTCATGAAAAAAGGGTAAGCAATAGAGAAAGAAACACAGGAAACAAGTGATAATATATAATGAGAACAGACTACAGCCCCTTATATTAAACTAGAGGTTAGGGTGGCTACGCGGCCCTCACACTTACGTCGCACTGCCGATCCGACCAATATGTCTGGGTCATAGTGTTGGGGGCTTTGTCAGAGTACACGTCTGTCTATGTCTCTTCTTGTGCCCATATATGGAGATGTCTGTTTCTTTTTTTTTTTTCTTCAATTTTAATTGAATTGTTTTTACATCGATAACTGAATACATTTTGCGTGAATATTTGCTTGTAGGCCATTTGAATGTTTTGTTTAATTTAGTTAATGTTGGACAGCATTATGTGCAATGACGGTTCGTGTCTCCAACAAACAAAATGCCATACCATGTCAACAACAAAATTCCTATTGAAATAGCTGCGGAATAGCACTCTCTGCACTGTATGGGCATAAAAGGGAGACAGAAACAGACATCTCTGTATGGCATACAGTATATGGAGATCTCTGTATCTGTCAGTCCATGTCCATTTTATGGCCATATATGGAGATCCATGATGTCATCAGTATATGCCCATATATGGGCATGCTGATATGCATATGCCCATATAAGGAGAGCTCTGTATCTGTCAGGCCATGTCCCCTTTATGCCCACATATGGAGATTCCTGATGTCATCAGTATATGCCCGTATATGGGCATGCCCCCTTTGCTGCCCATATATGAGGAATTTTAACCCATTCAATCTGGAAACGCATCTCATAGCTATGTACAAGCTCAGAGCAAAGATTTGAGTTACAAATGTTCCCTTTAAAAATATATATATTCAAAGATTTGCACACATTTTCACGATAAAAAAAGAATAGCAGATCTACAAGCTCATATCGCTAGTGGCTCCAGGGGTAATATACAGACTCACACACAGACAGTATACAGACATCTCATCCTCCACAGAGTTACGCTGTAAATACGAGTACTTGATCTCATACCATATATGGCATCATTATGTCTCTGTCCAATTAGAGCACGGCTGTGATGCACCGACCAGAGAGTTTGGGGTATAAATAAACGTGTCGACGCCACACAATCCTTGTACTGGAAACGGTTTTCAGTTGAAGAGAGAGATGCTCGTTGTCATGATCTGTAAGAAAGGCTTTGCATTGGTAACTATGTTTAAGTCTGTCCTTCTCTGTACACTGCTTATGGCCAGCTCGCTGCTTGTGGCCAGCAGTTGGTCAGCCCTGATCACAGAGGAAGAGGATGTCTTGCTGCTGAGGAAAAGTAACTTCGATGAGGTGTTGAAAGCTCACCCCTACATTCTGGTGGACTTCTATGCCCCATGGTGCGGCCACTGCAAAGAACTGGCCCCGGAGTATGCCAAGGCGGCCCGCATGCTGAAGGCAGAGGGTTCAAATGTCCGCCTCGGTAAGGTAGACGCCACAGAAGAGACAGAGCTGGCCCAGGAGTTTGAAGTCCAGAAATACCCGACCATCGTGTTCTTCAAGGGGGGAGAAAAGGAGTCGCACAAGGAGTACTCTGATGGCAGGCAGGCTTATGACATTGTCAAGTGGCTTAAGAATCGCGCAGGCCCAGCTGTTGCCACCCTGGCCGATGTCATGCAGGCAGAGTCTATGATCGCAAACGAGGTGGCAGTCATTGGCTTCTTCAAGGATTCTGAATCCAAGGACGCTAAAGCCTTCATTAAAGCAGCAGAAACCGTAGATGATATTCCATTTGGGATGACCTCTGATGATGCAGTGTACTCAAAGTTTGAGGTGTCCAAGGACTGCGTGCTCCTCTTCAAGAAGTTTGATGAAGGTCGTAACACCTTTGAAGGTGAGCTTACCGAAGCCAACCTCCTAGCCTTTATTAAGGCCAACCAGCTGCCTCTGGTCACTGAGTTCTCAGTCCAGACTGTCACTAAGACCTTCGGTGAAGAATTCAAGTCCCATATCTTTATGTTCATGTCCAAGGCTGCTACTGACTTTGGGGACAAAATGGACCAATTCAAAAAGGCAGCAGAAGGCTTCAAGGGCAAGATCATGTTCGTCTTCATGGACACTGACGTGAATGACAACAAGAACAACATGCAGACCTTTGGTGTGAAGGAGGGACAATGCCCTGCCATCCGTCTCATCACCCTGGAAGATGAGATGACAGAGTACAGACCAGAGAACGAGGCCATCACCGCTGACAACATCATCGAATTCTGCACACTCTTCACCGAGGGAAAACTCAAGCCCCACCTCACGAGCGATTACATCCCCGAAGACTGTGACAAAAACCCTCCTGAAGTGTTCAACACGACCCGACGCGATGAACGGAGCTCTACCCAGTTTATCAACATGATCAATACGTGTTGTCCAGCGTGCCATAATGCCTACTGGTATGACCAGTATGGTTGTTATTGTGGGATAAATGTCTTCAAGAAAGGGAAGCCAATATGCCCTCTCGATGCCTGCTGCCAGGCCCATGATCAGTGTTGGGAGGAATATTACAGTCGATGTAATGTTCTTCCTGGTGTCAGAGTCTACAAATGGTACTGTGAGGAAAATAAGATAATCTGCGATGGTGGATGGTTCTGCGGCACCACTCCGAACAATGACTGTGAGCAGTTCCTATGTGAGTGTGATAGGAAAGCTACAGAGTGCTTTGGCAAGAACGAATGGCATCAGGAGCATCGCTATATGAACCAGAAGTATTGTGAACCCTGAGACCGGAGACCTCACTCTCTCACGCTAGAGAGCAACGTGGGGGCGGAACTCTCCTACATATTGCCTAAGGAGAGCACCGACAGGTTTGAGTTGCTGTTTGCTGAGCTGGAGGTGAACAGGGAGAAGTTGGGCATCGCCAGCTATGAAGCTTCTGTAACCACCATGGAGGAAGTATTCCTCAGAATGGGGAAACTGGTGGATTCCAGTTTGGACATCCAGGCCCATGACCCACCTTTTTCCCACACATTTTGCTAGCCTAGGATGGCTCAGGGTAGAAGACAGGGTTAACCCTTGCATTGTGTTAGAAAACTACATCCACTTGTGGTGTTAGCGGGTACAATTTGACCCGTGATTTAAATCAGCCCAAAATACAGAAAAAATACAATTATTTTCATTTTTTTCCCTCCCACCTCATAGCTGACTTGTAATGCATTCATATCCATGTAAACACATTTTAAAATATTATTTTGGGTTAGGGCTAGGGTTTCATCTTTCAATATATCTCGTTTTCTATTATAAAAATGTAAAAATTCACTCATAAAATTTCCTATAATGAAGGCAATGGATAATGATGTTATCTAGCTATAATAGAATAATTAAGAATAATGATTTAGAACACACTTCCAAAAAAATGATAATAATAATTAAAAAAAATATATATATTATTAAAAATAGTGACACTAGTGGTGTTAGGGTCATTTTTGACCCGTATACCAAGAAGGTAAAAAATCATTTATTTTTCATAAACTCAAACTTTATTCTACTCCTGATAGCAATTGTTAATTGAGGACATGTCTCTCTCACTCTCAAACATGTAAACATTGAATATTGACAATTTTATTATAGAGACCATCAGAATTAATTAGAATGATGATAAATAATTTTGTTGCGTTAAAATGGCTATTTCTGAGGATATCATGAAGCCTTGTTCCAATAGAGAAATGTAAAGGGTACTTTTTACCTATTTAAACTTGGAAACGGGTCAAAAATGACCCTAACACAATGGAAGGGTTAAACAACTAAAAATGGGATTGGTCTTCAAAATAGTCAATGCAAATTTGCCCTCAATACCCGCCGCATATTTGACTAAATACCTCCAAAAAGTTAGCGACACCCACAGCCACAATACTAGAGGGAGCGTAAACAGCGATCTGGTACCACCCACCCATAAAACAAATACTACAGCACTGCCACCCAGGTGTGGAATAGCCTGACCTCATCCCTCAAAAATATAGATCGCTGGCTTCCTTTAAAACAGCCCTGAAAATTCACCTTTCAGGAGGCCAAAGGGGGAGGTAGTACCACTTCTCCCTTAGACAGACGAGCCCCCCATCCCCCCTCCTTTGACGCGTGCCTGTGAGTCTGTCTGGCAAGGCCGTGGTCATCACGACACACAACATGGAGGAATGTGAATCCCTGTGCACCAGGCTGGCTGTTATGGTCAACGGTCAGCAGAGGTGTCTGGGCAGTCCCCTCAAGAGCAAGTTTGGCAGCGGCTACACCATTACATTACAGTCATTTAGCAGACGCTTTTATCCAAAGCGACTTACAATAAGACCCTGTAATATACCCTGTTTACAGGTGTGAAAGAGCGGGTGATTAATTTATTTTATTTTATTTTTAAGCTCCCAACCTTTTCATGAAAAAAGGGTAAGCAATAGAGAAAGAAACACAGGAAACAAGTGATAATATATAATGAGAACAGACTACAGCCCCTTATATTAAACTAGAGGTTAGGGTGGCTACGCGGCCCTCACACTTACGTCGCACTGCCGATCCGACCAATATGTCTGGGTCATAGTGTTGGGGGCTTTGTCAGAGTACACGTCTGTCTATGTCTCTTCTTGTGCCCATATATGGAGATGTCTGTTTCTTTTTTTTTTTTCTTCAATTTTAATTGAATTGTTTTTACATCGATAACTGAATACATTTTGCGTGAATATTTGCTTGTAGGCCATTTGAATGTTTTGTTTAATTTAGTTAATGTTGGACAGCATTATGTGCAATGACGGTTCGTGTCTCCAACAAACAAAATGCCATACCATGTCAACAACAAGATTCCTATTGAAATAGCTGCGGAATAGCACTCTCTGCACTGTATGGGCATAAAAGGGAGACAGAAACAGACATCTCTGTATGGCATACATTATATGGAGATCTCTGTATCTGTCAGTCCATGTCCATTTTATGGCCATATATGGAGATCCATGATGTCATCAGTATATGCCCATATATGGGCATGCTGATATGCATATGCCCATATAAGGAGAGCTCTGTATCTGTCAGGCCATGTCCCCTTTATGCCCACATATGGAGATTCCTGATGTCATCAGTATATGCCCGTATATGGGCATGCCCCCTTTGCTGCCCATATATGAGGAATTTTAACCCATTCAATCTGGAAACGCATCTCATAGCTATGTACAAGCTCAGAGCAAAGATTTGAGTTACAAATGTTCCCTTTAAAAATATATATATTCAAAGATTTGCACACATTTTCACGATAAAAAAAGAATAGCAGATCTACAAGCTCATATCGCTAGTGGCTCCAGGGGTAATATACAGACTCACACACAGACAGTATACAGACATCTCATCCTCCACAGAGTTACGCTGTAAATACGAGTACTTGATCTCATACCATATATGGCATCATTATGTCTCTGTCCAATTAGAGCACGGCTGTGATGCACCGACCAGAGAGTTTGGGGTATAAATAAACGTGTCGACGCCACACAATCCTTGTACTGGAAACGGTTTTCAGTTGAAGAGAGAGATGCTCGTTGTCATGATCTGTAAGAAAGGCTTTGCATTGGTAACTATGTTTAAGTCTGTCCTTCTCTGTACACTGCTTATGGCCAGCTCGCTGCTTGTGGCCAGCAGTTGGTCAGCCCTGATCACAGAGGAAGAGGATGTCTTGCTGCTGAGGAAAAGTAACTTCGATGAGGTGTTGAAAGCTCACCCCTACATTCTGGTGGACTTCTATGCCCCATGGTGCGGCCACTGCAAAGAACTGGCCCCGGAGTATGCCAAGGCGGCCCGCATGCTGAAGGCAGAGGGTTCAAATGTCCGCCTCGGTAAGGTAGACGCCACAGAAGAGACAGAGCTGGCCCAGGAGTTTGAAGTCCAGAAATACCCGACCATCGTGTTCTTCAAGGGGGGAGAAAAGGAGTCGCACAAGGAGTACTCTGATGGCAGGCAGGCTTATGACATTGTCAAGTGGCTTAAGAATCGCGCAGGCCCAGCTGTTGCCACCCTGGCCGATGTCATGCAGGCAGAGTCTATGATCGCAAACGAGGTGGCAGTCATTGGCTTCTTCAAGGATTCTGAATCCAAGGACGCTAAAGCCTTCATTAAAGCAGCAGAAACCGTAGATGATATTCCATTTGGGATGACCTCTGATGATGCAGTGTACTCAAAGTTTGAGGTGTCCAAGGACTGCGTGCTCCTCTTCAAGAAGTTTGATGAAGGTCGTAACACCTTTGAAGGTGAGCTTACCGAAGCCAACCTCCTAGCCTTTATTAAGGCCAACCAGCTGCCTCTGGTCACTGAGTTCTCAGTCCAGACTGTCACTAAGACCTTCGGTGAAGAATTCAAGTCCCATATCTTTATGTTCATGTCCAAGGCTGCTACTGACTTTGGGGACAAAATGGACCAATTCAAAAAGGCAGCAGAAGGCTTCAAGGGCAAGATCATGTTCGTCTTCATGGACACTGACGTGAATGACAACAAGAACAACATGCAGACCTTTGGTGTGAAGGAGGGACAATGCCCTGCCATCCGTCTCATCACCCTGGAAGATGAGATGACAGAGTACAGACCAGAGAACGAGGCCATCACCGCTGACAACATCATCGAATTCTGCACACTCTTCACCGAGGGAAAACTCAAGCCCCACCTCACGAGCGATTACATCCCCGAAGACTGTGACAAAAACCCTCCTGAAGTGTTCAACACGACCCGACGCGATGAACGGAGCTCTACCCAGTTTATCAACATGATCAATACGTGTTGTCCAGCGTGCCATAATGCCTACTGGTATGACCAGTATGGTTGTTATTGTGGGATAAATGTCTTAAAGAAAGGGAAGCCAATATGCCCTCTCGATGCCTGCTGCCAGGCCCATGATCAGTGTTGGGAGGAATATTACAGTCGATGTAATGTTCTTCCTGGTGTCAGAGTCTACAAATGGTACTGTGAGGAAAATAAGATAATCTGCGATGGTGGATGGTTCTGCGGCACCACTCCGAACAATGACTGTGAGCAGTTCCTATGTGAGTGTGATAGGAAAGCTACAGAGTGCTTTGGCAAGAACGAATGGCATCAGGAGCATCGCTATATGAACCAGAAGTATTGTGAACCCTGAGACCGGAGACCTCACTCTCTCACGCTAGAGAGCAACGTGGGGGCGGAACTCTCCTACATATTGCCTAAGGAGAGCACCGACAGGTTTGAGTTGCTGTTTGCTGAGCTGGAGGTGAACAGGGAGAAGTTGGGCATCGCCAGCTATGAAGCTTCTGTAACCACCATGGAGGAAGTATTCCTCAGAATGGGGAAACTGGTGGATTCCAGTTTGGACATCCAGGCCCATGACCCACCTTTTTCCCACACATTTTGCTAGCCTAGGATGGCTCAGGGTAGAAGACAGGGTTAACCCTTGCATTGTGTTAGAAAACTACATCCACTTGTGGTGTTAGCGGGTACAATTTGACCCGTGATTTAAATCAGCCCAAAATACAGAAAAAATACAATTATTTTCATTTTTTTCCCTCCCACCTCATAGCTGACTTGTAATGCATTCATATCCATGTAAACACATTTTAAAATATTATTTTGGGTTAGGGCTAGGGTTTCATCTTTCAATATATCTCGTTTTCTATTATAAAAATGTAAAAATTCACTCATAAAATTTCCTATAATGAAGGCAATGGATAATGATGTTATCTAGCTATAATAGAATAATTAAGAATAATGATTTAGAACACACTTCCAAAAAAATGATAATAATAATTAAAAAAATATATATATATTATTAAAAATAGTGACACTAGTGGTGTTAGGGTCATTTTTGACCCGTATACCAAGAAGGTAAAAAATCTTTTATTTTTCATAAACTCAAACTTTATTCTACTCCTGATAGCAATTGCTAATTGAGGACATGTCTCTCTCACTCTCAAACATGTAAACATTGAATATTGACAATTTTATTATAGAGACCATCAGAATTAATTAGAATGATGATAAATAATTTTGTTGCGTTAAAATGGCTATTTCTGAGGATATCATGAAGCCTTGTTCCAATAGAGAAATGTAAAGGGTACTTTTTACCTATTTAAACTTGGAAACGGGTCAAAAATGACCCTAACACAATGGAAGGGTTAAACAACTAAAAATGGGATTGGTCTTCAAAATAGTCAATGCAAATTTGCCCTCAATACCCGCCGCATATTTGACTAAATACCTCCAAAAAGTTAGCGACACCCACAGCCACAATACTAGAGGGAGCGTAAACAGCGATCTGGTACCACCCACCCATAAAACAAATACTACAGCACTGCCACCCAGGTGTGGAATAGCCTGACTCATCCCTCAAAAATATAGATCGCTGGCTTCCTTTAAAACAGCCCTGAAAATTCACCTTTCAGGAGGCCAAAGGGGGAGGTAGTACCACTTCTCCCTTAGACAGACGAGCCCCCCATCCCCCCTCCTTTGACGCGTGCCTGTGAGTCTGTCTGGCAAGGCCGTGGTCATCACGACACACAACATGGAGGAATGTGAATCCCTGTGCACCAGGCTGGCTGTTATGGTCAACGGTCAGCAGAGGTGTCTGGGCAGTCCCCTCAAGAGCAAGTTTGGCAGCGGCTACACCATTACATTACAGTCATTTAGCAGACGCTTTTATCCAAAGCGACTTACAATAAGACCCTGTAATATACCCTGTTTACAGGTGTGAAAGAGCGGGTGATTAATTTATTTTATTTTATTTTTAAGCTCCCAACCTTTTCATGAAAAAAGGGTAAGCAATAGAGAAAGAAACACAGGAAACAAGTGATAATATATAATGAGAACAGACTACAGCCCCTTATATTAAACTAGAGGTTAGGGTGGCTACGCGGCCCTCACACTTACGTCGCACTGCCGATCCGACCAATATGTCTGGGTCATAGTGTTGGGGGCTTTGTCAGAGTACACGTCTGTCTATGTCTCTTCTTGTGCCCATATATGGAGATGTCTGTTTCTTTTTTTTTTTTCTTCAATTTTAATTGAATTGTTTTTACATCGATAACTGAATAAATTTTGCGTGAATATTTGCTTGTAGGCCATTTGAATGTTTTGTTTAATTTAGTTAATGTTGGACAGCATTATGTGCAATGACGGTTCGTGTCTCCAACAAACAAAATGCCATACCATGTCAACAACAAAATTCCTATTGAAATAGCTGCGGAATAGCACTCTCTGCACTGTATGGGCATAAAAGGGAGACAGAAACAGACATCTCTGTATGGCATACAGTATATGGAGATCTCTGTATCTGTCAGTCCATGTCCATTTTATGGCCATATATGGAGATCCATGATGTCATCAGTATATGCCCATATATGGGCATGCTGATATGCATATGCCCATATAAGGAGAGCTCTGTATCTGTCAGGCCATGTCCCCTTTATGCCCACATATGGAGATTCCTGATGTCATCAGTATATGCCCGTATATGGGCATGCCCCCTTTGCTGCCCATATATGAGGAATTTTAACCCATTCAATCTGGAAACGCATCTCATAGCTATGTACAAGCTCAGAGCAAAGATTTGAGTTACAAATGTTCCCTTTAAAAATATATATATTCAAAGATTTGCACACATTTTCACGATAAAAAAAGAATAGCAGATCTACAAGCTCATATCGCTAGTGGCTCCAGGGGTAATATACAGACTCACACACAGACAGTATACAGACATCTCATCCTCCACAGAGTTACGCTGTAAATACGAGTACTTGATCTCATACCATATATGGCATCATTATGTCTCTGTCCAATTAGAGCACGGCTGTGATGCACCGACCAGAGAGTTTGGGGTATAAATAAACGTGTCGACGCCACACAATCCTTGTACTGGAAACGGTTTTCAGTTGAAGAGAGAGATGCTCGTTGTCATGATCTGTAAGAAAGGCTTTGCATTGGTAACTATGTTTAAGTCTGTCCTTCTCTGTACACTGCTTATGGCCAGCTCGCTGCTTGTGGCCAGCAGTTGGTCAGCCCTGATCACAGAGGAAGAGGATGTCTTGCTGCTGAGGAAAAGTAACTTCGATGAGGTGTTGAAAGCTCACCCCTACATTCTGGTGGACTTCTATGCCCCATGGTGCGGCCACTGCAAAGAACTGGCCCCGGAGTATGCCAAGGCGGCCCGCATGCTGAAGGCAGAGGGTTCAAATGTCCGCCTCGGTAAGGTAGACGCCACAGAAGAGACAGAGCTGGCCCAGGAGTTTGAAGTCCAGAAATACCCGACCATCGTGTTCTTCAAGGGGGGAGAAAAGGAGTCGCACAAGGAGTACTCTGATGGCAGGCAGGCTTATGACATTGTCAAGTGGCTTAAGAATCGCGCAGGCCCAGCTGTTGCCACCCTGGCCGATGTCATGCAGGCAGAGTCTATGATCGCAAACGAGGTGGCAGTCATTGGCTTCTTCAAGGATTCTGAATCCAAGGACGCTAAAGCCTTCATTAAAGCAGCAGAAACCGTAGATGATATTCCATTTGGGATGACCTCTGATGATGCAGTGTACTCAAAGTTTGAGGTGTCCAAGGACTGCGTGCTCCTCTTCAAGAAGTTTGATGAAGGTCGTAACACCTTTGAAGGTGAGCTTACCGAAGCCAACCTCCTAGCCTTTATTAAGGCCAACCAGCTGCCTCTGGTCACTGAGTTCTCAGTCCAGACTGTCACTAAGACCTTCGGTGAAGAATTCAAGTCCCATATCTTTATGTTCATGTCCAAGGCTGCTACTGACTTTGGGGACAAAATGGACCAATTCAAAAAGGCAGCAGAAGGCTTCAAGGGCAAGATCATGTTCGTCTTCATGGACACTGACGTGAATGACAACAAGAACAACATGCAGACCTTTGGTGTGAAGGAGGGACAATGCCCTGCCATCCGTCTCATCACCCTGGAAGATGAGATGACAGAGTACAGACCAGAGAACGAGGCCATCACCGCTGACAACATCATCGAATTCTGCACACTCTTCACCGAGGGAAAACTCAAGCCCCACCTCACGAGCGATTACATCCCCGAAGACTGTGACAAAAACCCTCCTGAAGTGTTCAACACGACCCGACGCGATGAACGGAGCTCTACCCAGTTTATCAACATGATCAATACGTGTTGTCCAGCGTGCCATAATGCCTACTGGTATGACCAGTATGGTTGTTATTGTGGGATAAATGTCTTAAAGAAAGGGAAGCCAATATGCCCTCTCGATGCCTGCTGCCAGGCCCATGATCAGTGTTGGGAGGAATATTACAGTCGATGTAATGTTCTTCCTGGTGTCAGAGTCTACAAATGGTACTGTGAGGAAAATAAGATAATCTGCGATGGTGGATGGTTCTGCGGCACCACTCCGAACAATGACTGTGAGCAGTTCCTATGTGAGTGTGATAGGAAAGCTACAGAGTGCTTTGGCAAGAACGAATGGCATCAGGAGCATCGCTATATGAACCAGAAGTATTGTGAACCCTGAGACCGGAGACCTCACTCTCTCACGCTAGAGAGCAACGTGGGGGCGGAACTCTCCTACATATTGCCTAAGGAGAGCACCGACAGGTTTGAGTTGCTGTTTGCTGAGCTGGAGGTGAACAGGGAGAAGTTGGGCATCGCCAGCTATGAAGCTTCTGTAACCACCATGGAGGAAGTATTCCTCAGAATGGGGAAACTGGTGGATTCCAGTTTGGACATCCAGGCCCATGACCCACCTTTTTCCCACACATTTTGCTAGCCTAGGATGGCTCAGGGTAGAAGACAGGGTTAACCCTTGCATTGTGTTAGAAAACTACATCCACTTGTGGTGTTAGCGGGTACAATTTGACCCGTGATTTAAATCAGCCCAAAATACAGAAAAAATACAATTATTTTCATTTTTTTCCCTCCCACCTCATAGCTGACTTGTAATGCATTCATATCCATGTAAACACATTTTAAAATATTATTTTGGGTTAGGGCTAGGGTTTCATCTTTCAATATATCTCGTTTTCTATTATAAAAATTTAAAAATTCACTCATAAAATTTCCTATAATGAAGGCAATGGATAATGATGTTATCTAGCTATAATAGAATAATTAAGAATAATGATTTAGAACACACTTCCAAAAAAATGATAATAATAATTAAAAAAATATATATATATTATTAAAAATAGTGACACTAGTGGTGTTAGGGTCATTTTTGACCCGTATACCAAGAAGGTAAAAAATCATTTATTTTTCATAAACTCAAACTTTATTCTACTCCTGATAGCAATTGCTAATTGAGG
>NW_027660779.1:0-53992 GCF_963280865.1 Gymnoscopelus braueri | reverse complement strand
CTCCTAAAACCCACTTTTAGAGACCTCACAAAGTCAGCAGCCACTTAGAATGTACTGGGAACAAGTTACAGGAAAATGTCACCAAAGTGCTTATCTCAGTCTAATAATGCTATTTTGACCCAAGATTTTTTTAAGAAAGTGGAAGTCAGTTTTGTCTGAAAGAAGGCATTAGGGCTCATGTATTTTGTGTTGGGCTCCTAAAACCCACTTTTAGAGACCTCACAAAGTCAGCAGCCACTTAGAATGTACTGGGAACAAGTTACAGGAAAATGTCACCAAAGTGCTTATCTCAGCCCAAAAATGCCATTTTGAGCCATCGATTTTTTAAGGAAAGTGGGTGTCAGTTTTGTATGAAGGAAGGCATTGGGGCTCATGTATTTTGTGTTGGGCTCCTAAAACCCACTTTTAGAGACCTCACAAAGTCAGCAGCCACTTAGAATGTACTGGGAACAAGTTACAGGAAAATGTCACCAAAGTGCTTATCTCAGTCTAATAATGCTATTTTGACCCAAGATTTTTTTAAGAAAGTGGAAGTCAGTTTTGTCTGAAAGAAGGCATTAGGGCTCATGTATTTTGTGTTGGGCTCCTAAAACCCACTTTTAGAGACCTCACAAAGTCAGCAGCCACTTAGAATGTACTGGGAACAAGTTACAGGAAAATGTCACCAAAGTGCTTATCTCAGCCCAAAAATGCCATTTTGAGCCACGATTTTTTAAGGAAAGTGGGTGTCAGTTTTGTATGAAGGAAGGCATTGGGGCTCATGTATTTTGTGTTGGGCTCCTAAAACCCACTTTTAGAGACCTCACAAAGTCAGCAGCCACTTAGAATGTACTGGGAACAAGTTACAGGAAAATGTCACCAAAGTGCTTATCTCAGTCTAATAATGCTATTTTGACCCAAGATTTTTTTAAGAAAGTGGAAGTCAGTTTTGTCTGAAAGAAGGCATTAGGGCTCATGTATTTTGTGTTGGGCTCCTAAAACCCACTTTTAGAGACCTCACAAAGTCAGCAGCCACTTAGAATGTACTGGGAACAAGTTACAGGAAAATGTCACCAAAGTGCTTATCTCAGCCCAAAAATGCCATTTTGAGCCACGATTTTTTAAGGAAAGTGGGTGTCAGTTTTGTATGAAGGAAGGCATTGGGGCTCATGTATTTTGTGTTGGGCTCCTAAAACCCACTTTTAGAGACCTCACAAAGTCAGCAGCCACTTAGAATGTACTGGGAACAAGTTACAGGAAAATGTCACCAAAGTGCTTATCTCAGTCTAATAATGCTATTTTGACCCAAGATTTTTTTAAGAAAGTGGAAGTCAGTTTTGTCTGAAAGAAGGCATTAGGGCTCATGTATTTTGTGTTGGGCTCCTAAAACCCACTTTTAGAGACCTCACAAAGTCAGCAGCCACTTAGAATGTACTGGGAACAAGTTACAGGAAAATGTCACCAAAGTGCTTATCTCAGCCCGAAAAATGCCATTTTGAGCCACGATTTTTTAAGGAAAGTGGGTGTCAGTTCTGTCTGAAGGAAGGCATTAGGGCTCATGTATTTTGTGTTGGGCTCCTAAAACCCACTTTTAGAGACCTCACAAAGTCAGCAGCCACTTAGAATGTACTGGGAACAAGTTACAGGAAAATGTCACCAAAGTGCTTATCTCAGCCCAAAAATGCCATTTTGAGCCACGATTTTTTAAGGAAAGTGGGTGTCAGTTTTGTATGAAGGAAGGCATTGGGGCTCATGTATTTTGTGTTGGGCTCCTAAAACCCACTTTTAGAGACCTCACAAAGTCAGCAGCCACTTAGAATGTTCTGGGAACAAGTTACAGGAAAATGTCACCAAAGTGCTTATCTCAGTCTAATAATGCTATTTTGACCCAAGATTTTTTTAAGAAAGTGGAAGTCAGTTTTGTCTGAAAGAAGGCATTAGGGCTCATGGTATTTTGTGTTGGGCTCCTAAAACCCACTTTTAGAGACCTCACAAAGTCAGCAGCCACTTAGAATGTACGGGGAACAAGTTACAGGAAAATGTCACCAAAGTGCTTATCTCAGCCCAAAAATGCCATTTTGGAGCCACGATTTTTAAGGAAAGTGGGTGTCAGTTTTGTATGAAGGAAGGCATTGGGGCTCATGTATTTTGTGTTGGGCTCCTAAAACCCACTTTTAGAGACCTCACAAAGTCAGCAGCCACTTAGAATGTACTGGGAACAAGTTACAGGAAAATGTCACCAAAGTGCTTATCTCAGTCTAATAATGCTATTTTGACCCAAGATTTTTTTAAGAAAGTGGAAGTCAGTTTTTGTCTGAAAGAAGGCATTAGGGCTCATGTATTTTGTGTTGGGCTCCTAAAACCCACTTTTAGAGACCTCACAAAGTCAGCAGCCACTTAGAATGTACTGGGAACAAGTTACAGGAAAATGGTCACCAAAGTGCTTATCTCAGCCCAAAAATGCCATTTTGAGCCACGATTTTTTAAGGAAAGTGGGTGTCAGTTTTGTATGAAGGAAGGCATTGGGGCTCATGTATTTTGTGTTGGGCTCCTAAAACCCACTTTTAGAGACCTCACAAAGTCAGCAGCCACTTAGAATGTACTGGGAACAAGTTACAGGAAAATGTCACCAAAGTGCTTATCTCAGTCTAATAATGCTATTTTGACCCAAGATTTTTTAAGAAAGTGGAAGTCAGTTTTGTCTGAAAGAAGGCATTAGGGCTCATGTATTTTGTGGTTGGGCTCCTAAAACCCACTTTTAGAGACCTCACAAAGTCAGCAGCCACTTAGAATGTACTGGGAACAAGTTACAGGAAAATGTCACCAAAGTGCTTTATCTCAGCCCAAAAATGCCATTTTGAGCCACGATTTTTTAAGGAAAGTGGGTGTCAGTTTTGTATGAAGGAAGGCATTGGGGCTCATGTATTTTGTGTTGGGCTCCTAAAACCCACTTTAGAGACCTCACAAAGTCAGCAGCCACTTAGAATGTACTGGAACAAGTTACAGGAAAATGTCACCAAAGTGCTTATCTCAGTCTAATAATGCTATTTTGACCCAAGATTTTTTAAGAAAGTGGAAGTCAGTTTTGTCTGAAAGAAGGCATTAGGGCTCATGTATTTGTGTTGGGGCTCCTAAAACCCACTTTTAGAGACCTCACAAAGTCAGCAGCCACTTAGAATGTACTGGGAACAAGTTACAGGAAAATGTCACCAAAGTGCTTATCTCAGCCCAAAAATGCCATTTTTGAGCCACGATTTTTTAAGGAAAGTGGGGTGTCAGTTTTGTATGAAGGAAGGCATTGGGGCTCATGTATTTTGTGTTGGGCTCCTAAAACCCACTTTTAGAGACCTCACAAAGTCAGCAGCCACTTAGAATGTACTGGGAACAAGTTACAGGAAAATGTCACCAAAGTGCTTATCTCAGTCTAATAATGCTATTTTGACCCAAGATTTTTTTAAGAAAGTGGAAGTCAGTTTTGTCTGAAAGAAGGCATTAGGGCTCATGTATTTTGTGTTGGGCTCCTAAAACCCACTTTTAGAGACCTCACAAAGTCAGCAGCCACTTAGAATGTACTGGGAACAAGTTACAGGAAAATGTCACCAAAGTGCTTATCTCAGTCTAATAATGCTATTTTGACCCAAGATTTTTTTAAGAAAGTGGAAGTCAGTTTTGTCTGAAAGAAGGCATTAGGGCTCATGTATTTTGTGTTGGGCTCCTAAAACCCACTTTTAGAGACCTCACAAAGTCAGCAGCCACTTAGAATGTACTGGGAACAAGTTACAGGAAAATGTCACCAAAGT
Organism: Gymnoscopelus braueri; assembly: GCF_963280865.1. Classification (NCBI taxonomy): domain Eukaryota; kingdom Metazoa; phylum Chordata; class Actinopteri; order Myctophiformes; family Myctophidae; genus Gymnoscopelus; species Gymnoscopelus braueri. Next base: position 50,213 of record NW_027660779.1, on the reverse strand, counting down.
GCTTATCTCAGCCCAAAAATGCCATTTTGAGCCACGATTTTTTAAGGAAAGTGGGTGTCAGTTTTGTATGAAGGAAGGCATTGGGGCTCATGTATTTTGTGTTGGGCTCCTAAAACCCACTTTTTAGAGACCTCACAAAGTCAGCAGCCACTTAGAATGTACTGGGAACAAGTTACAGGAAAATGTCACCAAAGTGCTTATCTCAGTCTAATAATGCTATTTTGACCCAAGATTTTTTTAAGAAAGTGGAAGTCAGTTTTGTCTGAAAGAAGGCATTAGGGCTCATGTATTTTGTGTTGGGGCTCCTAAAACCCACTTTTAGAGACCTCACAAAGTCAGGCAGCCACTTAGAATGTACTGGGAACAAGTTTACAGGGAAAATGTCACCAAAGTGCTTATCTCAGCCCAAAAATGCCATTTTGAGCCACGATTTTTTAAGGAAAGTGGGTGTCAGTTTTTGTATGAAGGAAGGCATTGGGGCTCATGTATTTTGTGTTGGGCTCCTAAAACCCACTTTTAGAGACCTCACAAAGTCAGCAGCCACTTAGAATGTACTGGGAACAAGTTACAGGAAAATGTCACCAAAGTGCTTATCTCAGCCCAAAAATGCCATTTTGAGCCACGATTTTTAAGGAAAGTGGGTGTCAGTTTTGTATGAAGGAAGGCATTGGGGCTCATGTATTTTGTGTTGGGCTCCTAAAACCCACTTTTAGAGACCTCACAAAGTCAGCAGCCACTTAGAATGTACTGGAACAAGGTTACAGGAAAATGTCACCAAAGTGCTTATCTCAGTCTAATAATGCTATTTTGACCCAAGATGTTTTTTAAGAAAGTGGAAGTCAGTTTTGTCCTGAAAGAAGGCATTAGGGCTCATGTATTTTGTGTTGGGCTCCTAAAACCCACTTTTAGAGACCTCACAAAGTCAGCAGCCACTTAGAATGTACTGGGAACAAGTTACTGGAAAATGTCACCAAAGTGCTTATCTCAGCCCAAAAATGCCATTTTGAGCCACGATTTTTTAAGGAAAGTGGGTGTCAGTTTTGTATGAAGGAAGGCATTGGGGCTCATGTATTTTGTGTTGGCTCCTAAAACCCACTTTTAGAGACCTCACAAAGTCAGCAGCCACTTAGAATGTACTGGGAACAAGTTACAGGAAAATGTCACCAAAGTGCTTATCTCAGTCTAATAATGCTATTTTGACCCAGAGAGTTTTTTAAGAAAGTGGAAGTCAGTTTTGTCTGAAAGAAGGCATTAGGGCTCATGTATTTTGTGTTGGCTCCTAAAACCCACTTTTAGAGACCTCACAAAGTCAGCAGCCACTTAGAATGTACTGGGAACAAGTTACAGGAAAATGTCACCAAAGTGCTTATCTCAGCCCAAAAATGCCATTTTGAGCCAACGATTTTTTAAGGAAAGTGGGTGTCAGTTTTGTATGAAGGAAGGCATTGGGGCTCATGTATTTTGTGTTGGGCTCCTAAAACCCACTTTTAGAGACCTCACAAAGTCAGCAGCCACTTAGAATGTACTGGGAACAAGTTACAGGAAAATGTCACCAAAGTGCTTATCTCAGTCTAATAATGCTATTTTGACCCAAGGATTTTTTTAAGAAAGTGGAAGTCAGTTTTGTCTGAAAGAAGGCATTAGGGCTCATGTATTTTGTGTTGGGCTCCTAAAACCCACTTTAGAGACCTCACAAAGTCAGCAGCCACTTAGAATGTACTGGGAACAAGTTACAGGAAAATGTCACCAAAGTGCTTATCTCAGCCCAAAAATGCCATTTTGAGCCACGATTTTTAAGGAAAGTGGGGTGTCGAGTTTTGTATGAAGGAAGGCATTGGGGCTCATGTATTTTGTGTTGGGGCTCCTAAAACCCACTTTTAGAGACCTCACAAAGTCAGCAGCCACTTAGAATGTACTGGGAACAAGTTACAGGAAAATGTCACCAAAGTGCTTATCTCAGCCCAAAAATGCCATTTTGAGCCACGATTTTTTAAGGAAAGTGGGTGTCAGTTTTGTATGAAGGAAGGCATTGGGGCTCATGTATTTTGTGTTGGGCTCCTAAAACCCACTTTTAGAGACCTCACAAAGTCAGCAGCCACTTAGAATGTACTGGGAACAAGTTACAGGAAAATGTCACCAAAGTGCTTATCTCAGTCTAATAATGCTATTTTGACCCAAGATTTTTTAAGAAAGTGGAAGTCAGTTTGTCTGAAAGAAGGCATTAGGGCTCATGTATTTTGTGTTGGGCTCCTAAAACCCACTTTTAGAGACCTCACAAAGTCAGCAGCCACTTAGAATGTACTTGGAACAAGTTACAGGAAAATGTCACCAAAGTGCTTATCTCAGCCCAAAAATGCCATTTTGAGCCAACGATTTTTTAAGGAAAGTGGGTGTCAGTTTTTGTATGAAGGAAGGCATTGGGGCTCATGTATTTTGTGTTGGGCTCCTAAAACCCACTTTAGAGACCTCACAAAGTCAGCAGCCACTTAGAATGTACTGGGAACAAGTTACAGGAAAATGTCACCAAGTGCTTATCTCAGTCTAATAATGCTATTTTGACCAAGATTTTTTTAAGAAAGTGGAAGTCAGTTTTGTCTGAAAGAAGGCATTAGGGCTCATGTATTTTGTGTTGGGCTCCTAAAACCCACTTTTAGAGACCTCACAAAAGTCAGCAGCCACTTAGAATGTACTGGGAACAAGTTACAGGAAAATGTCACCAAAGTGCTTATCTCAGCCCAAAAATGCCATTTTGAGCCACGATTTTTTAAGGAAAGTGGGTGTCAGTTTTGTATGAAGGAAGGGCATTGGGGCTCATGTATTTTGTGTTGGGCTCCTAAAACCCCACTTTTAGAGACCTCACAAAGTCAGCAGCCACTTAGAATGGTACTGGGAACAAGTTACAGGAAAATGTCACCAAAGTGCTTATCTCAGTCTAATAATGCTATTTTGACCCAAGATTTTTTAAGAAAGTGGAAGTCAGTTTTGTCTGAAAGGAAGGCATTAGGGCTCATGTATTTTGTGTTGGGCTCCTAAAACCCACTTTTAGAGACCTCACAAAGTCAGCAGCCACTTAGAATGTACTGGGGAACAAGTTACAGGAAAATGTCACCAAAGTGCTTATCTCAGCCCAAAAATGCCATTTTGGAGCCACGATTTTTTAAGAAAGTGGGTGTCAGTTTTGTATGAAGGAAGGCATTGGGGCTCATGTATTTTGTGTTGGGCTCCTAAAACCCACTTTTAGAGACCTCACAAAGTCAGCAGCCACTTAGAATGTACTGGGAACAAGTTACAGGAAAATGTCACCAAAGTGCTTATCTCAGCCCAAAAATGCCATTTTGAGCCAACGATTTTTTAAGGAAAGTGGGTGTCAGTTTTGTATGAAGGAAGGCATTGGGGCTCATGTATTTTGTGTTGGGCTCCTAAAACCCACTTTTAGAGACCTCACAAAGTCAGCAGCCACTTAGAATGTACTGGGAACAAGTTACAGGAAAATGTCACCAAAGTGCTTATCTCAGCCCAAAAATGCCATTTTGAGCCACGATTTTTTAAGGAAAGTGGGTGTCAGTTTTGTATGAAGGAAGGCATTGGGGCTCATGTATTTTGTGTTGGGCTCCTAAAACCCACTTTTAGAGACCTCACAAAGTCAGCAGCCACTTAGAATGTACTGGGAACAAGTTACAGGAAAATGTCACCAAAGTGCTTATCTCAGTCTAATAATGCTATTTTGACCCAAGATTTTTTAAGAAAGTGGAAGTCAGTTTTGTCTGAAAGAAGGGCATTAGGGCTCATGTATTTTGTGTTTGGGCTCCTAAAACCCACTTTTAGAGACCTCACAAAGTCAGCAGCCACTTAGAATGTACTGGGAACAAGTTACAGGAAAATGTCACCAAAGTGCTTATCTCAGCCCAAAAATGCCATTTTGAGCCACGATTTTTTAAGGAAAGTGGGTGTCAGTTTTGTATGAAGGAAGGCATTGGGGCTCATGTATTTTGTGTTGGGCTCCTAAAACCCACTTTTAGAGACCTCACAAAGTCAGCAGCCACTTAGAATGTACTGGGAACAAGTTACAGGAAAATGTCACCAAAGTGCTTATCTCAGTCTAATAATGCTATTTTGACCCAAGATTTTTTAAGAAAGTGGAAGTCAGTTTTGTCTGAAAGAAGGCATTAGGGGCTCATGTATTTTGTGTTGGGCTCCTAAAACCCACTTTTAGAGACCTCACAAAGTCAGCAGCCACTTAGAATGTACTGGGAACAAGTTACAGGAAAATGTCACCAAGTGCTTATCTCAGCCCAAAAATGCCATTTTGAGCCACGATTTTTAAGGAAAGTGGGTGTCAGTTTTGTATGAAGGAAGGCATTGGGGCTCATGTATTTTGTGTTGGGCTCCTAAAACCCACTTTTAGAGACCTCACAAAGTCAGCAGCCACTTAGAATGTACTGGGAACAAGTTACAGGAAAATGTCACCAAAGTGCTTATCTCAGTCTAATAATGCTATTTTGACCCAAGATTTTTTTAAGAAAGTGGAAGTCAGTTTTGTCTGAAAGAAGGCATTAGGGCTCATGTATTTGTGTGGGCTCCTAAAACCCACTTTTAGAGACCTCACAAAGTCAGCAGCCACTTAGAATGTACTGGGAACAAGTTACAGGAAAATGTCACCAAAGTGCTTATCTCAGCCCAAAAATGCCATTTTGAGCCACGATTTTTTAAGGAAAGTGGGTGTCAGTTTTGTATGAAGGAAGGCATTGGGGCTCATGTATTTGTGTTGGGCTCCTAAAACCCACTTTTAGAGACCTCACAAAGTCAGCAGCCACTTAGAATGTACTGGAACAAGTTACAGGAAAATGTCACCAAAGTGCTTATCTCAGTCTAATAATGCTATTTGACCCAAGATTTTGTTTAAGAAAGTGGAAGTCAGTTTTGTCTGAAAGAAGGCATTAGGGCTCATGTATTTTGTGTTGGGGCTCCTAAAACCCACTTTTAGAGACCTCACAAAGTCAGCAGCCACTTAGAATGTACTGGGAACAAGTTACAGGAAAATGTCACCAAAGTGCTTATCTCAGCCCAAAAATGCCATTTTGAGCCACGATTTTTTAAGGAAAGTGGGTGTCAGTTTTGTATGAAGGAAGGCATTGGGGCTCATGTATTTTGTGTTTGGGCTCCTAAAACCCACTTTTAGAGACCTCACAAAGTCAGCAGCCACTTAGAATGTACTGGGAACAAGTTACAGGAAAATGTCACCAAAGTGCTTATCTCAGTCCTAATAATGCTATTTTGACCCAAGATTTTTTTAAGAAAGTGGAAGTCAGTTTTGTCTGAAAGAAGGCATTAGGGCTCATGTATTTTGTGTTGGGGCTCCTAAAACCCACTTTAGAGACCTCACAAAGTCAGCAGCCACTTAGAATGTACTGGGAACAAGTTACAGGAAATTGTCACCAAAGTGCTTATCTCAGCCCAAAAATGCCATTTTGAGCCAACGATTTTTTAAGGAAAGTGGGTGTCAGTTTTGTATGAAGGAAGGCATTGGGGCTCATGTATTTTGTGTTGGGCTCCTAAAACCCACTTTAGAGACCTCACAAAGTCAGCAGCCACTTAGAATGTACTGGGAACAAGTTACAGGAAAATGTCACCAAAGTGCTTATCTCAGTCTAATAATGCTATTTTGACCCAAGATTTTTTAAGAAAGTGGAAGTCAGTTTGTCTGAAAGAAGGCATTAGGGCTCATGTATTTTGTGTTGGGCTCCTAAAACCCACTTTTAGAGACCTCACAAAGTCAGCAGCCACTTAGAATGTACTGGGAACAAGTTACAGGAAAAGTGTCACCAAAGTGCTTATCTCAGCCCAAAAAATGCCATTTTGAGCCAACGATTTTTTAAGGAAAGTGGGGTGTCAGTTTTGTATGAAGGAAGGCATTGGGGCTCATGTATTTTGTGTTGGGCTCCTAAAACCCACTTTTAGAGACCTCACAAAGTCAGCAGCCACTTAGAATGTACTGGGAACAAGTTACAGGAAAATGGTCACCAAAGTGCTTATCTCAGTCTAATAATGCTATTTTGACCCAAGATTTTTTAAAGAAAGTGGAAGTCAGTTTTTGTCTGAAAGAAGGCATTAGGGCTCATGTATTTTGTGTTGGGCTCCTAAAACCCAATTTTACAGACCTCACAAAAGTCAGCAGCCACTTAAAATGTACTGGGAACAAGTTACAGGAAAATGTCACCAAAGTGCTTATCTCAGCCCAAAAATGCTATTTTGAACCACGATTTTTTAAAGAAAGTGGGTGTCAGTTCTGTCTGAAGGAAGGGCATTAGGCTCATGTATTTTGTGTTGGGCTCCTAAAACCCACTTTTAGAGACCTCACAAAGTCAGCAGCCACTTAGAATGTACTGGGAACAAGTTACAGGAAAATGTCACCAAAGTTGCTTATCTCAGCCCAAAAATGCCATTTTGAGCCACGATTTTTAAGGAAAGTGGGTGTCAGTTTTGTATGAAGGAAGGCATTGGGGCTCATGTATTTTGTGTTGGGCTCCTAAAACCCACTTTTAGAGACCTCACAAAGTCAGCAGCCCACTTAGAATGTACTGGGAACAAGTTACAGAAAATGTCACCAAAGTGCTTATCTCAGTCTAATAATGCTTATTTTGACCCAAGATTTTTTTAAGAAAGTGGAAGTCAGTTTTGTCTGAAAGAAGGCATTAGGGCTCATGTATTTTGTGTTGGGCTCCTAAAACCCACTTTTAGAGACCTCACAAAGTCAGCAGCCACTTAGAATGTACTGGGAACAAGTTACAGGAAAATGTCACCAAAGTGCTTATCTCAGCCCAAAAATGCCATTTTGAGCCACGATTTTTAAGGAAAGTGGGTGTCAGTTTGTATGAAGGAAGGCATTGGGGCTCATGTATTTTGGTGTTGGGCTCCTAAAACCCACTTTTAGAGACCTCACAAAGTCAGCAGCCACTTAGAATGTACTGGGAACAAGTTACAGGAAAATGTCACCAAAGTGCTTATCTCAGTCTAATAATGCTATTTTGACCCAAGATTTTTTAAGAAAGTGGAAGTCAGTTTTGTCTGAAAGAAGGCATTAGGGCTCATGTATTTTGTGTTGGGCTCCTAAAACCCACTTTTAGAGACCTCACAAAGTCAGCAGCCACTTAGAATGTACTGGGAACAAGTTACAGGAAAATGTCACCAAAGTGGCTTATCTCAGCCCAAAAATGCCATTTTGAGCCACGATTTTTAAGGAAAGTGGGTGTCAGTTTTGTATGAAGGAAGGCATTGGGGCTCATGTATTTTGTGTTGGGCTCCTAAAACCCACTTTTAGAGACCTCACAAAGTCAGCAGCCACTTAGAATGTACTGGGAACAAGTTACAGGAAAATGTCACCAAAGTGCTTATCTCAGTCTAATAATGCTATTTTGACCCAAGATTTTTTTAAGAAAGTGGAAGTCAGTTTTGTCTGAAAGAAGGCATTAGGCTCATGTATTTTGTGTTGGGCTCCTAAAACCCACTTTTAGAGACCTCACAAAGTCAGCAGCCACTTAGAATGTACTGGGAACAAGTTACAGGAAAATGTCACCAAAGTGCTTATCTCAGCCCAAAAATGCCATTTTGAGCCAACGATTTTTAAGGAAAGTGGGTGTCAGTTTTGTATGAAGGAAGGCATTGGGCTCATGTATTTTGTGGTTGGGCTCCTAAAACCCACTTTTAGAGACCTCACAAAGTCAGCAGCCACTTAGAATGTACTGGGAACAAGTTACAGGAAAATGTCACCAAAGTGCTTATCTCAGTCTAATAATGCTATTTTGACCCAAGATTTTTTAAGAAAGTGGAAGTCAGTTTTGTCTGAAAGAAGGCATTAGGGCTCATGTATTTTGTGTTGGGCTCCTAAAACCCACTTTTAGAGACCTCACAAAGTCAGCAGCCACTTAGAATGTACTGGGAACAAGTTACAGGAAAATGTCACCAAAGTGCTTATCTCAGCCCAAAAATGCATTTGAGCCACGATTTTTTAAGGAAAGTGGGTGTCAGTTTGTATGAAGGAAGGCATTGGGGCTCATGTATTTTGTGTTGGGCTCCTAAAACCCACTTTTAGAGACCTCACAAAGTCAGCAGCCACTTAGAATGTACTGGGAACAAGTTACAGGAAAATGTCACCAAAGTGCTTATCTCAGTCTAATAATGCTATTTTGACCCAAGATTTTTTAAGAAAGTGGAAGTCAGTTTTGTCTGAAAGAAGGCATTAGGGCTCATGTATTTGTGTTGGGCTCCTAAAACCCACTTTTAGAGACCTCACAAAGTCAGCAGCCACTTAGAATGTACTGGGAACAAGTTACAGGAAAATGTCACCAAAGGTGCTTATCTCAGCCCAAAAATGCCATTTTGAGCCACGATTTTTTAAGGAAAGTGGGTGTCAGTTTTGTATGAAGAAGGCATTGGGGCTCATGTATTTTGTGTTGGGCTCCTAAAACCCACTTTTAGAGACCTCACAAAGTCAGCAGCCACTTAGAATGTACTGGGAACAAGTTACAGGAAAATGTCACCAAAGTGCTTAGCTCAGTCTAATAATGCTATTTTGACCCAAGATTTTTTTAAGAAAGTGGAAGTCAGTTTTGTCTGAAAGAAGGCATTAGGGCTCATGTATTTTGTGTTGGGCTCCTAAAACCCCACTTTTAGAGACCTCACAAAGTCAGCAGCCACTTAGAATGTACTGGGAACAAGTTACAGGAAAATGTCACCAAAGTGCTTATCTCAGCCCAAAAATGCCATTTTGAGCCACGATTTTTTTAAGGAAAGTGGGGTGTCAGTTTTGTATGAAGGAAGGCATTGGGGCTCATGTATTTTGTGTTGGGCTCCTAAAACCCACTTTAGAGACCTCACAAAGTCAGCAGCCACTTAGAATGTACTGGAACAAGTTACAGGAAAATGTCACCAAGTGCTTATCTCAGTCTAATAATGCTATTTTGACCCAAGATTTTTTTAAGAAAGTGGAAGTCAGTTTTGTCTGAAAGAAGGCATTAGGGCTCATGTATTTGTGTTGGGGCTCCTAAAACCCACTTTTAGAGACCTCACAAAGTCAGCAGCCACTTAGAATGTACTGGGAACAAGTTACAGGAAAATGTCACCAAAGTGCTTATCTCAGCCCAAAATGCCATTTTGAGCCACGATTTTTTAAGGAAAGTGGGTGTCAGTTTTGTATGAAGGAAGGCATTGGGGCTCATGTATTTTGTGTTGGGCTCCTAAAACCCACTTTTAGAGACCTCACAAAGGTCAGCAGCCACTTAGAATGTACTGGGAACAAGTTACAGGAAAATGTCACCAAAGTGCTTATCTCAGTCTAATAATGCTATTTTGACCCAAGATTTTTTTAAGAAAGTGGAAGTCAGTTTTGTCTGAAAGAAGGCATTAGGGCTCATGTATTTTGTGTTGAGGCTCCTAAAACCCACTTTTAGAGACCTCACAAAGTCAGCAGCCACTTAGAATGTACTGGGAACAAGTTACAGGAAAATGTCACCAAAGTGCTTATCTCAGCCCAAAAAATGCCATTTTGAGCCACGATTTTTTAAGGAAAGTGGGTGTCAGTTTTGTATGAAGGAAGGCATTGGGGCTCATGTATTTTGTGTTGGGCTCCTAAAACCCACTTTTAGAGACCTCACAAAGTCAGCAGCCACTTAGAATGTACTGGGAACAAGTTACAGGAAAATGTCACCAAAGTGCTTATCTCAGTCTATTAATGCTATTTTGACCCAAGATTTTTTTAAGAAAGTGGAAGTCAGTTTTGTCTGAAAGAAGGGCATTAGGGGCTCATGTATTTTGTGTTGGCTCCTAAAACCCACTTTTAGAGACCTCACAAAGTCAGCAGCCACTTAGAATGTACTGGGAACAAGGTTACAGGAAAATGTCACCAAAGTGCTTATCTCAGCCCAAAAATGCCATTTTGAGCCACGATTTTTTAAGGAAAGTGGGTGTCAGTTTGTATGAAGGAAGGCATTGGGGCTCATGTATTTTGTGTTTGGGCTCCTAAAACCCACTTTTAGAGACCTCACAAAGTCAGCAGCCACTTAGAATGTACTGGGAACAAGTTACAGGAAAATGTCACCAAAGTGCTTATCTCAGCCCAAAAATGCCATTTGAGCCAACGATTTTTTAAGGAAAGTGGGTGTCAGTTTTGTATGAAGGAAGGCATTGGGGCTCATGTAGTTTGTGTTGGGCTCCTAAAACCCACTTTTAGAGACCTCACAAAGTCAGCAGCCACTTAGAATGTACTGGGAACAAGTTACAGGAAAATGTCACCAAAGTGCTTATCTCAGTCTAATAATGCTATTTTGACCCAAGATTTTTTTAAGAAAGTGGAAGTCAGTTTTGTCTGAAAGAAGGCATTAGGGCTCATGTATTTTGTGTTGGGCTCCTAAAACCCACTTTTAGAGACCTCACAAAGTCAGCAGCCACTTAGAATGTACTGGGAACATGTTACAGGAAAATGTCACCAAAGTGCTTATCTCAGCCCAAAAATGCCATTTTGAGCCAACGATTTTTAAGGAAAGTGGGTGTCAGTTTTGTATGAAGAAAGGCATTGGGGCTCATGTATTTTGTGTTGGGCTCCTAAAACCCACTTTTAGAGACCTCACAAAGTCAGCAGCCACTTAGAATGTACTGGGAACAAGTTTACAGGAAAATGTCACCAAAGTGCTTATCTCAGTCTAATAATGCTATTTTGACCCAAGATTTTTTTAAGAAAGTGGAAGTCAGTTTTGTCTGAAAGAAGGCATTAGGGCTCATGTATTTTGTGTTGGGCTCCTAAAACCCACTTTAGAGACCTCACAAAGTCAGCAGCCACTTAGAATGTACTGGGAACAAGTTACATGGAAAATGTCACCAAAGTGCTTATCTCAGCCCAAAAATGCCATTTTGAGCCACGATTTTTTAAGGAAAGTGGGTGTCAGTTTTGTATGAAGGAAGGCATTGGGGCTCATGTATTTTGTGTTTGGGCTCCTAAAACCCACTTTTAGAGACCTCACAAAGTCAGCAGCCACTTAGAATGTACTGGGAACAAGTTACAGGAAAATGTCACCAAAGTGCTTATCTCAGTCTAATAATGCTATTTTGACCCAAGATTTTTTTAAGAAAGTGGAAGTCAGTTTTGTCTGAAAGAAGGCATTAGGGCTCATGTATTTTGTGTTGGGCTCCTAAAACCCACTTTAGAGACCTCACAAAGTCAGCAGCCACTTAGAATGTACTGGGAACAAGTTACAGGAAAATGTCACCAAAGTGCTTATCTCAGCCCAAAAAATGCCATTTTGAGCCACGATTTTTTAAGGAAAGTGGGTGTCAGTTTTGTATGAAGGAAGGCATTGGGGCTCATGTATTTTGTGTTGGGCTCCTAAAACCCACTTTTAGAGACCTCACAAAGTCAGCAGCCACTTAGAATGTACTGGGGAACAAGTTACAGGAAAATGTCACCAAAGTGCTTATCTCAGTCTAATAATGCTATTTTGACCCAAGATTTTTTTAAGAAAGTGGAAGTCAGTTTTGGTCTGAAAGAAGGCATTAGGGCTCATGTATTTTGTGTTGGGCTCCTAAAACCCAATTTACAGACCTCACAAAGTCAGCAGCCACTTAAAATGTACTGGAACAAGTTACAGGGAAAATGTCACCAAAGTGCTTATCTCAGCCCAAAAATGCTATTTTGAACCACGATTTTTTAAAGAAAGTGGGTGTCAGTTCTGTCTGAAGGAAGGCATTAGGGCTCATGTATTTTGTGTTGGGCTCCTAAAACCCACTTTTAGAGACCTCACAAAGTCAGCAGCCACTTAGAATGTACTGGGAACAAGTTACAGGAAAATGTCACCAAAGTGCTTATCTCAGCCCAAAAATGCATTTGAGCCACGATTTTTTAAGGGAAAGTGGGTGTCAGTTTTGTATGAAGGAAGGCATTGGGGCTCATGTATTTTGTGTTGGGCTCCTAAAACCCACTTTTAGAGACCTCACAAAGTCAGCAGCCACTTAGAATGTACTGGGAACAAGTTACAGGAAAATGTCACCAAAGTGCTTATCTCAGTCTAATAATGCTATTTTGGACCCAAGATTTTTTTAAGAAAGTGGAAGTCAGTTTTGTCTGAAAGAAGGCATTAGGGCTCATGTATTTTGTGAGGTCTCTAAAAGTGGGTTTTAGGGAGCCCAAAAACTGACTTCCACTTTCTTAAAAAAATCTTGGGTCAAAATAGCATTATTAGACTGAGATAAGCACTTTGGTGACATTTTCCTGTAACTTGTTCCCAGTACATTCTAAGTGGCTGCTGACTTTGTGAGGTCTCTAAAAGTGGGTTTTAGGAGCCCAACACAAAATACATGAGCCCCAATGCCTTCCTTCATACAAAACTGACACCCACTTTCCTTAAAAAATCGTGGCTCAAAATGGCATTTTTGGGCTGAGATAAGCACTTTGGTGACATTTTCCTGTAACTTGTTCCCAGTACATTCTAAGTGGCTGCTGACTTTGTGAGGTCTCTAAAAGTGGGTTTTAGGAGCCCAACACAAAATACATGAGCCCTAATGCCTTCCTTCAGACAGAACTGACACCCACTTTCTTTAAAAAATCGTGGTTCAAAATAGCATTTTTGGGCTGAGATAAGCACTTTGGTGACATTTTCCTGTAACTTGTTCCCAGTACATTTTAAGTGGCTGCTGACTTTGTGAGGTCTGTAAAATTGGGTTTTAGGAGCCCAACACAAAATACATGAGCCCTAATGCCTTCTTTCAGACAAAACTGACTTCCACTTTCTTAAAAAAATCTTGGGTCAAAATAGCATTATTAGACTGAGATAAGCACTTTGGTGACATTTTCCTGTAACTTGTTCCCAGTACATTCTAAGTGGCTGCTGACTTTGTGAGGTCTCTAAAAGTGGGTTTTAGGAGCCCAACACAAAATACATGAGCCCCAATGCCTTCCTTCATACAAAACTGACACCCACTTTCCTTAAAAAATCGTGGCTCAAAATGGCATTTTTGGGCTGAGATAAGCACTTTGGTGACATTTTCCTGTAACTTGTTCCCAGTACATTCTAAGTGGCTGCTGACTTTGTGAGGTCTCTAAAAGTGGGTTTTAGGAGCCCAACACAAAATACATGAGCCCTAATGCCTTCTTTCAGACAAAACTGACTTCCACTTTCTTAAAAAAATCTTGGGTCAAAATAGCATTATTAGACTGAGATAAGCACTTTGGTGACATTTTCCTGTAACTTGTTCCCAGTACATTCTAAGTGGCTGCTGACTTTGTGAGGTCTCTAAAAGTGGGTTTTAGGAGCCCAACACAAAATACATGAGCCCCAATGCCTTCCTTCATACAAAACTGACACCCACTTTCCTTAAAAAATCGTGGCTCAAAATGGCATTTTTGGGCTGAGATAAGCACTTTGGTGACATTTTCCTGTAACTTGTTCCCAGTACATTCTAAGTGGCTGCTGACTTTGTGAGGTCTCTAAAAGTGGGTTTTAGGAGCCCAACACAAAATACATGAGCCCTAATGCCTTCTTTCAGACAAAACTGACTTCCACTTTCTTAAAAAAATCTTGGGTCAAAATAGCATTATTAGACTGAGATAAGCACTTTGGTGACATTTTCCTGTAACTTGTTCCCAGTACATTCTAAGTGGCTGCTGACTTTGTGAGGTCTCTAAAAGTGGGTTTTAGGAGCCCAACACAAAATACATGAGCCCCAATGCCTTTCTTCATACAAAACTGACACCCACTTTCCTTAAAAAATCGTGGCTCAAAATGGCATTTTTGGGCTGAGATAAGCACTTTGGTGACATTTTCCTGTAACTTGTTCCCAGTACATTCTAAGTGGCTGCTGACTTTGTGAGGTCTCTAAAAGTGGGTTTTAGGAGCCCAACACAAAATACATGAGCCCTAATGCCTTCTTTCAGACAAAACTGACTTCCACTTTCTTAAAAAAATCTTGGGTCAAAATAGCATTATTAGACTGAGATAAGCACTTTGGTGACATTTTCCTGTAACTTGTTCCCAGTACATTCTAAGTGGCTGCTGACTTTGTGAGGTCTCTAAAAGTGGGTTTTAGGAGCCCAACACAAAATACATGAGCCCCAATGCCTTCCTTCATACAAAACTGACACCCACTTTCCTTAAAAAATCGTGGCTCAAAATGGCATTTTTGGGCTGAGATAAGCACTTTGGTGACATTTTCCTGTAACTTGTTCCCAGTACATTCTAAGTGGCTGCTGACTTTGTGAGGTCTCTAAAAGTGGGTTTTAGGAGCCCAACACAAAATACATGAGCCCCAATGCCTTCCTTCATACAAAACTGACACCCACTTTCCTTAAAAAATCGTGGCTCAAAATGGCATTTTTGGGCTGAGATAAGCACTTTGGTGACATTTTCCTGTAACTTGTTCCCAGTACATTCTAAGTGGCTGCTGACTTTGTGAGGTCTCTAAAAGTGGGTTTTAGGAGCCCAACACAAAATACATGAGCCCTAATGCCTTCTTTCAGACAAAACTGACTTCCACTTTCTTAAAAAAATCTTGGGTCAAAATAGCATTATTAGACTGAGATAAGCACTTTGGTGACATTTTCCTGTAACTTGTTCCCAGTACATTCTAAGTGGCTGCTGACTTTGTGAGGTCTCTAAAAGTGGGTTTTAGGAGCCCAACACAAAATACATGAGCCCCAATGCCTTCCTTCATACAAAACTGACACCCACTTTCCTTAAAAAATCGTGGCTCAAAATGGCATTTTTGGGCTGAGATAAGCACTTTGGTGACATTTTCCTGTAACTTGTTCCCAGTACATTCTAAGTGGCTGCTGACTTTGTGAGGTCTCTAAAAGTGGGTTTTAGGAGCCCAACACAAAATACATGAGCCCTAATGCCTTCTTTCAGACAAAACTGACTTCCACTTTCTTAAAAAAATCTTGGGTCAAAATAGCATTATTAGACTGAGATAAGCACTTTGGTGACATTTTCCTGTAACTTGTTCCCAGTACATTCTAAGTGGCTGCTGACTTTGTGAGGTCTCTAAAAGTGGGTTTTAGGAGCCCAACACAAAATACATGAGCCCCAATGCCTTCCTTCATACAAAACTGACACCCACTTTCCTTAAAAAATCGTGGCTCAAAATGGCATTTTTGGGCTGAGATAAGCACTTTGGTGACATTTTCCTGTAACTTGTTCCCAGTACATTCTAAGTGGCTGCTGACTTTGTGAGGTCTCTAAAAGTGGGTTTTAGGAGCCCAACACAAAATACATGAGCCCTAATGCCTTCTTTCAGACAAAACTGACTTCCACTTTCTTAAAAAAATCTTGGGTCAAAATAGCATTATTAGACTGAGATAAGCACTTTGGTGACATTTTCCTGTAACTTGTTCCCAGTACATTCTAAGTGGCTGCTGACTTTGTGAGGTCTCTAAAAGTGGGTTTTAGGAGCCCAACACAAAATACATGAGCCCCAATGCCTTCCTTCATACAAAACTGACACCCACTTTCCTTAAAAAATCGTGGCTCAAAATGGCATTTTTGGGCTGAGATAAGCACTTTGGTGACATTTTCCTGTAACTTGTTCCCAGTACATTCTAAGTGGCTGCTGACTTTGTGAGGTCTCTAAAAGTGGGTTTTAGGAGCCCAACACAAAATACATGAGCCCTAATGCCTTCTTTCAGACAAAACTGACTTCCACTTTCTTAAAAAAATCTTGGGTCAAAATAGCATTATTAGACTGAGATAAGCACTTTGGTGACATTTTCCTGTAACTTGTTCCCAGTACATTCTAAGTGGCTGCTGACTTTGTGAGGTCTCTAAAAGTGGGTTTTAGGAGCCCAACACAAAATACATGAGCCCCAATGCCTTCCTTCATACAAAACTGACACCCACTTTCCTTAAAAAATCGTGGCTCAAAATGGCATTTTTGGGCTGAGATAAGCACTTTGGTGACATTTTCCTGTAACTTGTTCCCAGTACATTCTAAGTGGCTGCTGACTTTGTGAGGTCTCTAAAAGTGGGTTTTAGGAGCCCAACACAAAATACATGAGCCCTAATGCCTTCTTTCAGACAAAACTGACTTCCACTTTCTTAAAAAAATCTTGGGTCAAAATAGCATTATTAGACTGAGATAAGCACTTTGGTGACATTTTCCTGTAACTTGTTCCCAGTACATTCTAAGTGGCTGCTGACTTTGTGAGGTCTCTAAAAGTGGGTTTTAGGAGCCCAACACAAAATACATGAGCCCCAATGCCTTCCTTCATACAAAACTGACACCCACTTTCCTTAAAAAATCGTGGCTCAAAATGGCATTTTTGGGCTGAGATAAGCACTTTGGTGACATTTTCCTGTAACTTGTTCCCAGTACATTCTAAGTGGCTGCTGACTTTGTGAGGTCTCTAAAAGTGGGTTTTAGGAGCCCAACACAAAATACATGAGCCCTAATGCCTTCTTTCAGACAAAACTGACTTCCACTTTCTTAAAAAAATCTTGGGTCAAAATAGCATTATTAGACTGAGATAAGCACTTTGGTGACATTTTCCTGTAACTTGTTCCCAGTACATTCTAAGTGGCTGCTGACTTTGTGAGGTCTCTAAAAGTGGGTTTTAGGAGCCCAACACAAAATACATGAGCCCCAATGCCTTCCTTCATACAAAACTGACACCCACTTTCCTTAAAAAATCGTGGCTCAAAATGGCATTTTTGGGCTGAGATAAGCACTTTGGTGACATTTTCCTGTAACTTGTTCCCAGTACATTCTAAGTGGCTGCTGACTTTGTGAGGTCTCTAAAAGTGGGTTTTAGGAGCCCAACACAAAATACATGAGCCCTAATGCCTTCTTTCAGACAAAACTGACTTCCACTTTCTTAAAAAAATCTTGGGTCAAAATAGCATTATTAGACTGAGATAAGCACTTTGGTGACATTTTCCTGTAACTTGTTCCCAGTACATTCTAAGTGGCTGCTGACTTTGTGAGGTCTCTAAAAGTGGGTTTTAGGAGCCCAACACAAAATACATGAGCCCCAATGCCTTCCTTCATACAAAACTGACACCCACTTTCCTTAAAAAATCGTGGCTCAAAATGGCATTTTTGGGCTGAGATAAGCACTTTGGTGACATTTTCCTGTAACTTGTTCCCAGTACATTCTAAGTGGCTGCTGACTTTGTGAGGTCTCTAAAAGTGGGTTTTAGGAGCCCAACACAAAATACATGAGCCCTAATGCCTTCTTTCAGACAAAACTGACTTCCACTTTCTTAAAAAAATCTTGGGTCAAAATAGCATTATTAGACTGAGATAAGCACTTTGGTGACATTTTCCTGTAACTTGTTCCCAGTACATTCTAAGTGGCTGCTGACTTTGTGAGGTCTCTAAAAGTGGGTTTTAGGAGCCCAACACAAAATACATGAGCCCCAATGCCTTCCTTCATACAAAACTGACACCCACTTTCCTTAAAAAATCGTGGCTCAAAATGGCATTTTTGGGCTGAGATAAGCACTTTGGTGACATTTTCCTGTAACTTGTTCCCAGTACATTCTAAGTGGCTGCTGACTTTGTGAGGTCTCTAAAAGTGGGTTTTAGGAGCCCAACACAAAATACATGAGCCCTAATGCCTTCTTTCAGACAAAACTGACTTCCACTTTCTTAAAAAAATCTTGGGTCAAAATAGCATTATTAGACTGAGATAAGCACTTTGGTGACATTTTCCTGTAACTTGTTCCCAGTACATTCTAAGTGGCTGCTGACTTTGTGAGGTCTCTAAAAGTGGGTTTTAGGAGCCCAACACAAAATACATGAGCCCCAATGCCTTCCTTCATACAAAACTGACACCCACTTTCCTTAAAAAATCGTGGCTCAAAATGGCATTTTTGGGCTGAGATAAGCACTTTGGTGACATTTTCCTGTAACTTGTTCCCAGTACATTCTAAGTGGCTGCTGACTTTGTGAGGTCTCTAAAAGTGGGTTTTAGGAGCCCAACACAAAATACATGAGCCCTAATGCCTTCCTTCAGACAGAACTGACACCCACTTTCTTTAAAAAATCGTGGTTCAAAATAGCATTTTTGGGCTGAGATAAGCACTTTGGTGACATTTTCCTGTAACTTGTTCCCAGTACATTTTAAGTGGCTGCTGACTTTGTGAGGTCTGTAAAATTGGGTTTTAGGAGCCCAACACAAAATACATGAGCCCTAATGCCTTCTTTCAGACAAAACTGACTTCCACTTTCTTTAAAAAATCTTGGGTCAAAATAGCATTATTAGACTGAGATAAGCACTTTGGTGACATTTTCCTGTAACTTGTTCCCAGTACATTCTAAGTGGCTGCTGACTTTGTGAGGTCTCTAAAAGTGGGTTTTAGGAGCCCAACACAAAATACATGAGCCCCAATGCCTTCCTTCATACAAAACTGACACCCACTTTCCTTAAAAAATCGTGGCTCAAAATGGCATTTTTGGGCTGAGATAAGCACTTTGGTGACATTTTCCTGTAACTTGTTCCCAGTACATTCTAAGTGGCTGCTGACTTTGTGAGGTCTCTAAAAGTGGGTTTTAGGAGCCCAACACAAAATACATGAGCCCTAATGCCTTCTTTCAGACAAAACTGACTTCCACTTTCTTAAAAAAATCTTGGGTCAAAATAGCATTATTAGACTGAGATAAGCACTTTGGTGACATTTTCCTGTAACTTGTTCCCAGTACATTCTAAGTGGCTGCTGACTTTGTGAGGTCTCTAAAGTGGGTTTTAGGAGCCCAACACAAAATACATGAGCCCCAATGCCTTCCTTCATACAAAACTGACACCCACTTTCCTTAAAAAATCGTGGCTCAAAATGGCATTTTTGGGCTGAGATAAGCACTTTGGTGACATTTTCCTGTAACTTGTTCCCAGTACATTCTAAGTGGCTGCTGACTTTGTGAGGTCTCTAAAAGTGGGTTTTAGGAGCCCAACACAAAATACATGAGCCCTAATGCCTTCTTTCAGACAAAACTGACTTCCACTTTCTTAAAAAAATCTTGGGTCAAAATAGCATTATTAGACTGAGATAAGCACTTTGGTGACATTTTCCTGTAACTTGTTCCCAGTACATTCTAAGTGGCTGCTGACTTTGTGAGGTCTCTAAAAGTGGGTTTTAGGAGCCCAACACAAAATACATGAGCCCCAATGCCTTCCTTCATACAAAACTGACACCCACTTTCCTTAAAAAATCGTGGCTCAAAATGGCATTTTTGGGCTGAGATAAGCACTTTGGTGACATTTTCCTGTAACTTGTTCCCAGTACATTCTAAGTGGCTGCTGACTTTGTGAGGTCTCTAAAAGTGGGTTTTAGGAGCCCAACACAAAATACATGAGCCCTAATGCCTTCTTTCAGACAAAACTGACTTCCACTTTCTTAAAAAAATCTTGGGTCAAAATAGCATTATTAGACTGAGATAAGCACTTTGGTGACATTTTCCTGTAACTTGTTCCCAGTACATTCTAAGTGGCTGCTGACTTTGTGAGGTCTCTAAAAGTGGGTTTTAGGAGCCCAACACAAAATACATGAGCCCCAATGCCTTCCTTCATACAAAACTGACACCCACTTTCCTTAAAAAATCGTGGCTCAAAATGGCATTTTTGGGCTGAGATAAGCACTTTGGTGACATTTTCCTGTAACTTGTTCCCAGTACATTCTAAGTGGCTGCTGACTTTGTGAGGTCTCTAAAAGTGGGTTTTAGGAGCCCAACACAAAATACATGAGCCCTAATGCCTTCTTTCAGACAAAACTGACTTCCACTTTCTTAAAAAAATCTTGGGTCAAAATAGCATTATTAGACTGAGATAAGCACTTTGGTGACATTTTCCTGTAACTTGTTCCCAGTACATTCTAAGTGGCTGCTGACTTTGTGAGGTCTCTAAAAGTGGGTTTTAGGAGCCCAACACAAAATACATGAGCCCCAATGCCTTCCTTCATACAAAACTGACACCCACTTTCCTTAAAAAATCGTGGCTCAAAATGGCATTTTTGGGCTGAGATAAGCACTTTGGTGACATTTTCCTGTAACTTGTTCCCAGTACATTCTAAGTGGCTGCTGACTTTGTGAGGTCTCTAAAAGTGGGTTTTAGGAGCCCAACACAAAATACATGAGCCCTAATGCCTTCTTTCAGACAAAACTGACTTCCACTTTCTTAAAAAAATCTTGGGTCAAAATAGCATTATTAGACTGAGATAAGCACTTTGGTGACATTTTCCTGTAACTTGTTCCCAGTACATTCTAAGTGGCTGCTGACTTTGTGAGGTCTCTAAAAGTGGGTTTTAGGAGCCCAACACAAAATACATGAGCCCCAATGCCTTCCTTCATACAAAACTGACACCCACTTTCCTTAAAAAATCGTGGCTCAAAATGGCATTTTTGGGCTGAGATAAGCACTTTGGTGACATTTTCCTGTAACTTGTTCCCAGTACATTCTAAGTGGCTGCTGACTTTGTGAGGTCTCTAAAAGTGGGTTTTAGGAGCCCAACACAAAATACATGAGCCCTAATGCCTTCTTTCAGACAAAACTGACTTCCACTTTCTTAAAAAAATCTTGGGTCAAAATAGCATTATTAGACTGAGATAAGCACTTTGGTGACATTTTCCTGTAACTTGTTCCCAGTACATTCTAAGTGGCTGCTGACTTTGTGAGGTCTCTAAAAGTGGGTTTTAGGAGCCCAACACAAAATACATGAGCCCCAATGCCTTCCTTCATACAAAACTGACACCCACTTTCCTTAAAAAATCGTGGCTCAAAATGGCATTTTTGGGCTGAGATAAGCACTTTGGTGACATTTTCCTGTAACTTGTTCCCAGTACATTCTAAGTGGCTGCTGACTTTGTGAGGTCTCTAAAAGTGGGTTTTAGGAGCCCAACACAAAATACATGAGCCCAATGCCTTCCTTCATACAAAACTGACACCCACTTTCCTTAAAAAATCGTGGCTCAAAATGGCATTTTTGGGCTGAGATAAGCACTTTGGTGACATTTTCCTGTAACTTGTTCCCAGTACATTCTAAGTGGCTGCTGACTTTGTGAGGTCTCTAAAAGTGGGTTTTAGGAGCCCAACACAAAATACATGAGCCCCAATGCCTTCCTTCATACAAAACTGACACCCACTTTCCTTAAAAAATCGTGGCTCAAAATGGCATTTTTGGGCTGAGATAAGCACTTTGGTGACATTTTCCTGTAACTTGTTCCCAGTACATTCTAAGTGGCTGCTGACTTTGTGAGGTCTCTAAAAGTGGGTTTTAGGAGCCCAACACAAAATACATGAGCCCTAATGCCTTCTTTCAGACAAAACTGACTTCCACTTTCTTAAAAAAATCTTGGGTCAAAATAGCATTATTAGACTGAGATAAGCACTTTGGTGACATTTTCCTGTAACTTGTTCCCAGTACATTCTAAGTGGCTGCTGACTTTGTGAGGTCTCTAAAAGTGGGTTTTAGGAGCCCAACACAAAATACATGAGCCCCAATGCCTTCCTTCATACAAAACTGACACCCACTTTCCTTAAAAAATCGTGGCTCAAAATGGCATTTTTGGGCTGAGATAAGCACTTTGGTGACATTTTCCTGTAACTTGTTCCCAGTACATTCTAAGTGGCTGCTGACTTTGTGAGGTCTCTAAAAGTGGGTTTTAGGAGCCCAACACAAAATACATGAGCCCTAATGCCTTCTTTCAGACAAAACTGACTTCCACTTTCTTAAAAAAATCTTGGGTCAAAATAGCATTATTAGACTGAGATAAGCACTTTGGTGACATTTTCCTGTAACTTGTTCCCAGTACATTCTAAGTGGCTGCTGACTTTGTGAGGTCTCTAAAAGTGGGTTTTAGGAGCCCAACACAAAATACATGAGCCCCAATGCCTTCCTTCATACAAAACTGACACCCACTTTCCTTAAAAAATCGTGGCTCAAAATGGCATTTTTGGGCTGAGATAAGCACTTTGGTGACATTTTCCTGTAACTTGTTCCCAGTACATTCTAAGTGGCTGCTGACTTTGTGAGGTCTCTAAAAGTGGGTTTTAGGAGCCCAACACAAAATACATGAGCCCTAATGCCTTCTTTCAGACAAAACTGACTTCCACTTTCTTAAAAAAATCTTGGGTCAAAATAGCATTATTAGACTGAGATAAGCACTTTGGTGACATTTTCCTGTAACTTGTTCCCAGTACATTCTAAGTGGCTGCTGACTTTGTGAGGTCTCTAAAAGTGGGTTTTAGGAGCCCAACACAAAATACATGAGCCCCAATGCCTTCCTTCATACAAAACTGACACCCACTTTCCTTAAAAAATCGTGGCTCAAAATGGCATTTTTGGGCTGAGATAAGCACTTTGGTGACATTTTCCTGTAACTTGTTCCCAGTACATTCTAAGTGGCTGCTGACTTTGTGAGGTCTCTAAAAGTGGGTTTTAGGAGCCCAACACAAAATACATGAGCCCCAATGCCTTCCTTCATACAAAACTGACACCCACTTTCCTTAAAAAATCGTGGCTCAAAATGGCATTTTTGGGCTGAGATAAGCACTTTGGTGACATTTTCCTGTAACTTGTTCCCAGTACATTCTAAGTGGCTGCTGACTTTGTGAGGTCTCTAAAAGTGGGTTTTAGGAGCCCAACACAAAATACATGAGCCCTAATGCCTTCTTTCAGACAAAACTGACTTCCACTTTCTTAAAAAAATCTTGGGTCAAAATAGCATTATTAGACTGAGATAAGCACTTTGGTGACATTTTCCTGTAACTTGTTCCCAGTACATTCTAAGTGGCTGCTGACTTTGTGAGGTCTCTAAAAGTGGGTTTTAGGAGCCCAACACAAAATACATGAGCCCCAATGCCTTCCTTCATACAAAACTGACACCCACTTTCCTTAAAAAATCGTGGCTCAAAATGGCATTTTTGGGCTGAGATAAGCACTTTGGTGACATTTTCCTGTAACTTGTTCCCAGTACATTCTAAGTGGCTGCTGACTTTGTGAGGTCTCTAAAAGTGGGTTTTAGGAGCCCAACACAAAATACATGAGCCCTAATGCCTTCTTTCAGACAAAACTGACTTCCACTTTCTTAAAAAAATCTTGGGTCAAAATAGCATTATTAGACTGAGATAAGCACTTTGGTGACATTTTCCTGTAACTTGTTCCCAGTACATTCTAAGTGGCTGCTGACTTTGTGAGGTCTCTAAAAGTGGGTTTTAGGAGCCCAACACAAAATACATGAGCCCCAATGCCTTCCTTCATACAAAACTGACACCCACTTTCCTTAAAAAATCGTGGCTCAAAATGGCATTTTTGGGCTGAGATAAGCACTTTGGTGACATTTTTGTAACTTGTTCCCAGTACATTCTAAGTGGCTGCTGACTTTGTGAGGTCTCTAAAAGTGGGTTTTAGGAGCCCAACACAAAATACATGAGCCCTAATGCCTTCTTTCAGACAAAACTGACTTCCACTTTCTTAAAAAAATCTTGGGTCAAAATAGCATTATTAGACTGAGATAAGCACTTTGGTGACATTTTCCTGTAACTTGTTCCCAGTACATTCTAAGTGGCTGCTGACTTTGTGAGGTCTCTAAAAGTGGGTTTTAGGAGCCCAACACAAAATACATGAGCCCCAATGCCTTCCTTCATACAAAACTGACACCCACTTTCCTTAAAAAATCGTGGCTCAAAATGGCATTTTTTGGGCTGAGATAAGCACTTTGGTGACATTTTCCTGTAACTTGTTCCCAGTACATTCTAAGTGGCTGCTGACTTTGTGAGGTCTCTAAAAGTGGGTTTTAGGAGCCCAACACAAAATACATGAGCCCCAATGCCTTCCTTCATACAAAACTGACACCCACTTTCCTTAAAAAATCGTGGCTCAAAATGGCATTTTTGGGCTGAGATAAGCACTTTGGTGACATTTTCCTGTAACTTGTTCCCAGTACATTCTAAGTGGCTGCTGACTTTGTGAGGTCTCTAAAAGTGGGTTTTAGGAGCCCAACACAAAATACATGAGCCCTAATGCCTTCTTTCAGACAAAACTGACTTCCACTTTCTTAAAAAAATCTTGGGTCAAAATAGCATTATTAGACTGAGATAAGCACTTTGGTGACATTTTCCTGTAACTTGTTCCCAGTACATTCTAAGTGGCTGCTGACTTTGTGAGGTCTCTAAAAGTGGGTTTTAGGAGCCCAACACAAAATACATGAGCCCCAATGCCTTCCTTCATACAAAACTGACACCCACTTTCCTTAAAAAATCGTGGCTCAAAATGGCATTTTTGGGCTGAGATAAGCACTTTGGTGACATTTTCCTGTAACTTGTTCCCAGTACATTCTAAGTGGCTGCTGACTTTGTGAGGTCTCTAAAAGTGGGTTTTAGGAGCCCAACACAAAATACATGAGCCCTAATGCCTTCTTTCAGACAAAACTGACTTCCACTTTCTTAAAAAAATCTTGGGTCAAAATAGCATTATTAGACTGAGATAAGCACTTTGGTGACATTTTCCTGTAACTTGTTCCCAGTACATTCTAAGTGGCTGCTGACTTTGTGAGGTCTCTAAAAGTGGGTTTTAGGAGCCCAACACAAAATACATGAGCCCTAATGCCTTCTTTCAGACAAAACTGACTTCCACTTTCTTAAAAAAATCTTGGGTCAAAATAGCATTATTAGACTGAGATAAGCACTTTGGTGACATTTTCCTGTAACTTGTTCCCAGTACATTCTAAGTGGCTGCTGACTTTGTGAGGTCTCTAAAAGTGGGTTTTAGGAGCCCAACACAAAATACATGAGCCCCAATGCCTTCCTTCATACAAAACTGACACCCACTTTCCTTAAAAAATCGTGGCTCAAAATGGCATTTTTGGGCTGAGATAAGCACTTTGGTGACATTTTCCTGTAACTTGTTCCCAGTACATTCTAAGTGGCTGCTGACTTTGTGAGGTCTCTAAAAGTGGGTTTTAGGAGCCCAACACAAAATACATGAGCCCTAATGCCTTCTTTCAGACAAAACTGACTTCCACTTTCTTAAAAAAATCTTGGGTCAAAATAGCATTATTAGACTGAGATAAGCACTTTGGTGACATTTTCCTGTAACTTGTTCCCAGTACATTCTAAGTGGCTGCTGACTTTGTGAGGTCTCTAAAAGTGGGTTTTAGGAGCCCAACACAAAATACATGAGCCCCAATGCCTTCCTTCATACAAAACTGACACCCACTTTCCTTAAAAAATCGTGGCTCAAAATGGCATTTTTGGGCTGAGATAAGCACTTTGGTGACATTTTCCTGTAACTTGTTCCCAGTACATTCTAAGTGGCTGCTGACTTTGTGAGGTCTCTAAAAGTGGGTTTTAGGAGCCCAACACAAAATACATGAGCCCTAATGCCTTCTTTCAGACAAAACTGACTTCCACTTTCTTAAAAAAATCTTGGGTCAAAATAGCATTATTAGACTGAGATAAGCACTTTGGTGACATTTTCCTGTAACTTGTTCCCAGTACATTCTAAGTGGCTGCTGACTTTGTGAGGTCTCTAAAAGTGGGTTTTAGGAGCCCAACACAAAATACATGAGCCCCAATGCCTTCCTTCATACAAAACTGACACCCACTTTCCTTAAAAAATCGTGGCTCAAAATGGCATTTTTGGGCTGAGATAAGCACTTTGGTGACATTTTCCTGTAACTTGTTCCCAGTACATTCTAAGTGGCTGCTGACTTTGTGAGGTCTCTAAAAGTGGGTTTTAGGAGCCCAACACAAAATACATGAGCCCTAATGCCTTCTTTCAGACAAAACTGACTTCCACTTTCTTAAAAAAATCTTGGGTCAAAATAGCATTATTAGACTGAGATAAGCACTTTGGTGACATTTTCCTGTAACTTGTTCCCAGTACATTCTAAGTGGCTGCTGACTTTGTGAGGTCTCTAAAAGTGGGTTTTAGGAGCCCAACACAAAATACATGAGCCCCAATGCCTTCCTTCATACAAAACTGACACCCACTTTCCTTAAAAAATCGTGGCTCAAAATGGCATTTTTGGGCTGAGATAAGCACTTTGGTGACATTTTCCTGTAACTTGTTCCCAGTACATTCTAAGTGGCTGCTGACTTTGTGAGGTCTCTAAAAGTGGGTTTTAGGAGCCCAACACAAAATACATGAGCCCTAATGCCTTCTTTCAGACAAAACTGACTTCCACTTTCTTAAAAAAATCTTGGGTCAAAATAGCATTATTAGACTGAGATAAGCACTTTGGTGACATTTTCCTGTAACTTGTTCCCAGTACATTCTAAGTGGCTGCTGACTTTGTGAGGTCTCTAAAAGTGGGTTTTAGGAGCCCAACACAAAATACATGAGCCCCAATGCCTTCCTTCATACAAAACTGACACCCACTTTCCTTAAAAAATCGTGGCTCAAAATGGCATTTTTGGGCTGAGATAAGCACTTTGGTGACATTTTCCTGTAACTTGTTCCCAGTACATTCTAAGTGGCTGCTGACTTTGTGAGGTCTCTAAAAGTGGGTTTTAGGAGCCCAACACAAAATACATGAGCCCTAATGCCTTCCTTCAGACAGAACTGACACCCACTTTCTTTAAAAAATCGTGGTTCAAAATAGCATTTTTGGGCTGAGATAAGCACTTTGGTGACATTTTCCTGTAACTTGTTCCCAGTACATTTTAAGTGGCTGCTGACTTTGTGAGGTCTGTAAAATTGGGTTTTAGGAGCCCAACACAAAATACATGAGCCCTAATGCCTTCTTTCAGACAAAACTGACTTCCACTTTCTTAAAAAAATCTTGGGTCAAAATAGCATTATTAGACTGAGATAAGCACTTTGGTGACATTTTCCTGTAACTTGTTCCCAGTACATTCTAAGTGGCTGCTGACTTTGTGAGGTCTCTAAAAGTGGGTTTTAGGAGCCCAACACAAAATACATGAGCCCCAATGCCTTCCTTCATACAAAACTGACACCCACTTTCCTTAAAAAATCGTGGCTCAAAATGGCATTTTTGGGCTGAGATAAGCACTTTGGTGACATTTTCCTGTAACTTGTTCCCAGTACATTCTAAGTGGCTGCTGACTTTGTGAGGTCTCTAAAAGTGGGTTTTAGGAGCCCAACACAAAATACATGAGCCCTAATGCCTTCTTTCAGACAAAACTGACTTCTACTTTCTTAAAAAAATCTTGGGTCAAAATAGCATTATTAGACTGAGATAAGCACTTTGGTGAAATTTTCCTGTAACTTGTTCCCAGTACATTCTAAGTGGCTGCTGACTTTGTGAGGTCTCTAAAAGTGGGTTTTAGGAGCCCAACACAAAATACATGAGCCCCAATGCCTTCCTTCATACAAAACTGACACCCACTTTCCTTAAAAAATCGTGGCTCAAAATGGCATTTTTGGGCTGAGATAAGCACTTTGGTGACATTTTCCTGTAACTTGTTCCCAGTACATTCTAAGTGGCTGCTGACTTTGTGAGGTCTCTAAAAGTGGGTTTTAGGAGCCCAACACAAAATACATGAGCCCTAATGCCTTCTTTCAGACAAAACTGACTTCCACTTTCTTAAAAAAATCTTGGGTCAAAATAGCATTATTAGACTGAGATAAGCACTTTGGTGACATTTTCCTGTAACTTGTTCCCAGTACATTCTAAGTGGCTGCTGACTTTGTGAGGTCTCTAAAAGTGGGTTTTAGGAGCCCAACACAAAATACATGAGCCCCAATGCCTTCCTTCATACAAAACTGACACCCACTTTCCTTAAAAAATCGTGGCTCAAAATGGCATTTTTGGGCTGAGATAAGCACTTTGGTGACATTTTCCTGTAACTTGTTCCCAGTACATTCTAAGTGGCTGCTGACTTTGTGAGGTCTCTAAAAGTGGGTTTTAGGAGCCCAACACAAAATACATGAGCCCTAATGCCTTCTTTCAGACAAAACTGACTTCCACTTTCTTAAAAAAATCTTGGGTCAAAATAGCATTATTAGACTGAGATAAGCACTTTGGTGACATTTTCCTGTAACTTGTTCCCAGTACATTCTAAGTGGCTGCTGACTTTGTGAGGTCTCTAAAAGTGGGTTTTAGGAGCCCAACACAAAATACATGAGCCCCAATGCCTTCCTTCATACAAAACTGACACCCACTTTCCTTAAAAAATCGTGGCTCAAAATGGCATTTTTGGGCTGAGATAAGCACTTTGGTGACATTTTCCTGTAACTTGTTCCCAGTACATTCTAAGTGGCTGCTGACTTTGTGAGGTCTCTAAAAGTGGGTTTTAGGAGCCCAACACAAAATACATGAGCCCCAATGCCTTCCTTCATACAAAACTGACACCCACTTTCCTTAAAAAATCGTGGCTCAAAATGGCATTTTTGGGCTGAGATAAGCACTTTGGTGACATTTTCCTGTAACTTGTTCCCAGTACATTCTAAGTGGCTGCTGACTTTGTGAGGTCTCTAAAAGTGGGTTTTAGGAGCCCAACACAAAATACATGAGCCCCAATGCCTTCCTTCATACAAAACTGACACCCACTTTCCTTAAAAAATCGTGGCTCAAAATGGCATTTTTGGGCTGAGATAAGCACTTTGGTGACATTTTCCTGTAACTTGTTCCCAGTACATTCTAAGTGGCTGCTGACTTTGTGAGGTCTCTAAAAGTGGGTTTTAGGAGCCCAACACAAAATACATGAGCCCTAATGCCTTCTTTCAGACAAAACTGACTTCCACTTTCTTAAAAAAATCTTGGGTCAAAATAGCATTATTAGACTGAGATAAGCACTTTGGTGACATTTTCCTGTAACTTGTTCCCAGTACATTCTAAGTGGCTGCTGACTTTGTGAGGTCTCTAAAAGTGGGTTTTAGGAGCCCAACACAAAATACATGAGCCCTAATGCCTTCTTTCAGACAAAACTGACTTCCACTTTCTTAAAAAAATCTTGGGTCAAAATAGCATTATTAGACTGAGATAAGCACTTTGGTGACATTTTCCTGTAACTTGTTCCCAGTACATTCTAAGTGGCTGCTGACTTTGTGAGGTCTCTAAAAGTGGGTTTTAGGAGCCCAACACAAAATACATGAGCCCCAATGCCTTCCTTCATACAAAACTGACACCCACTTTCCTTAAAAAATCGTGGCTCAAAATGGCATTTTTGGGCTGAGATAAGCACTTTGGTGACATTTTCCTGTAACTTGTTCCCAGTACATTCTAAGTGGCTGCTGACTTTGTGAGGTCTCTAAAAGTGGGTTTTAGGAGCCCAACACAAAATACATGAGCCCTAATGCCTTCTTTCAGACAAAACTGACTTCCACTTTCTTAAAAAAATCTTGGGTCAAAATAGCATTATTAGACTGAGATAAGCACTTTGGTGACATTTTCCTGTAACTTGTTCCCAGTACATTCTAAGTGGCTGCTGACTTTGTGAGGTCTCTAAAAGTGGGTTTTAGGAGCCCAACACAAAATACATGAGCCCCAATGCCTTCCTTCATACAAAACTGACACCCACTTTCCTTAAAAAATCGTGGCTCAAAATGGCATTTTTGGGCTGAGATAAGCACTTTGGTGACATTTTCCTGTAACTTGTTCCCAGTACATTCTAAGTGGCTGCTGACTTTGTGAGGTCTCTAAAAGTGGGTTTTAGGAGCCCAACACAAAATACATGAGCCCCAATGCCTTCCTTCATACAAAACTGACACCCACTTTCCTTAAAAAATCGTGGCTCAAAATGGCATTTTTGGGCTGAGATAAGCACTTTGGTGACATTTTCCTGTAACTTGTTCCCAGTACATTCTAAGTGGCTGCTGACTTTGTGAGGTCTCTAAAAGTGGGTTTTAGGAGCCCAACACAAAATACATGAGCCCCAATGCCTTCCTTCATACAAAACTGACACCCACTTTCCTTAAAAAATCGTGGCTCAAAATGGCATTTTTGGGCTGAGATAAGCACTTTGGTGACATTTTCCTGTAACTTGTTCCCAGTACATTCTAAGTGGCTGCTGACTTTGTGAGGTCTCTAAAAGTGGGTTTTAGGAGCCCAACACAAAATACATGAGCCCTAATGCCTTCTTTCAGACAAAACTGACTTCCACTTTCTTAAAAAAATCTTGGGTCAAAATAGCATTATTAGACTGAGATAAGCACTTTGGTGACATTTTCCTGTAACTTGTTCCCAGTACATTCTAAGTGGCTGCTGACTTTGTGAGGTCTCTAAAAGTGGGTTTTAGGAGCCCAACACAAAATACATGAGCCCTAATGCCTTCTTTCAGACAAAACTGACTTCCACTTTCTTAAAAAAATCTTGGGTCAAAATAGCATTATTAGACTGAGATAAGCACTTTGGTGACATTTTCCTGTAACTTGTTCCCAGTACATTCTAAGTGGCTGCTGACTTTGTGAGGTCTCTAAAAGTGGGTTTTAAGAGCCCAACACAAAATACATGAGCCCCAATGCCTTCCTTCATACAAAACTGACACCCACTTTCCTTAAAAAATCGTGGCTCAAAATGGCATTTTTGGGCTGAGATAAGCACTTTGGTGACATTTTCCTGTAACTTGTTCCCAGTACATTCTAAGTGGCTGCTGACTTTGTGAGGTCTCTAAAAGTGGGTTTTAGGAGCCCAACACAAAATACATGAGCCCTAATGCCTTCTTTCAGACAAAACTGACTTCCACTTTCTTAAAAAAATCTTGGGTCAAAATAGCATTATTAGACTGAGATAAGCACTTTGGTGACATTTTCCTGTAACTTGTTCCCAGTACATTCTAAGTGGCTGCTGACTTTGTGAGGTCTCTAAAAGTGGGTTTTAGGAGCCCAACACAAAATACATGAGCCCCAATGCCTTCCTTCATACAAAACTGACACCCACTTTCCTTAAAAAATCGTGGCTCAAAATGGCATTTTTGGGCTGAGATAAGCACTTTGGTGACATTTTCCTGTAACTTGTTCCCAGTACATTCTAAGTGGCTGCTGACTTTGTGAGGTCTCTAAAAGTGGGTTTTAGGAGCCCAACACAAAATACATGAGCCCTAATGCCTTCTTTCAGACAAAACTGACTTCCACTTTCTTAAAAAAATCTTGGGTCAAAATAGCATTATTAGACTGAGATAAGCACTTTGGTGACATTTTCCTGTAACTTGTTCCCAGTACATTCTAAGTGGCTGCTGACTTTGTGAGGTCTCTAAAAGTGGGTTTTAGGAGCCCAACACAAAATACATGAGCCCCAATGCCTTCCTTCATACAAAACTGACACCCACTTTCCTTAAAAAATCGTGGCTCAAAATGGCATTTTTGGGCTGAGATAAGCACTTTGGTGACATTTTCCTGTAACTTGTTCCCAGTACATTCTAAGTGGCTGCTGACTTTGTGAGGTCTCTAAAAGTGGGTTTTAGGAGCCCAACACAAAATACATGAGCCCTAATGCCTTCTTTCAGACAAAACTGACTTCCACTTTCTTAAAAAAATCTTGGGTCAAAATAGCATTATTAGACTGAGATAAGCACTTTGGTGACATTTTCCTGTAACTTGTTCCCAGTACATTCTAAGTGGCTGCTGACTTTGTGAGGTCTCTAAAAGTGGGTTTTAGGAGCCCAACACAAAATACATGAGCCCCAATGCCTTCCTTCATACAAAACTGACACCCACTTTCCTTAAAAAATCGTGGCTCAAAATGGCATTTTTGGGCTGAGATAAGCACTTTGGTGACATTTTCCTGTAACTTGTTCCCAGTACATTCTAAGTGGCTGCTGACTTTGTGAGGTCTCTAAAAGTGGGTTTTAGGAGCCCAACACAAAATACATGAGCCCTAATGCCTTCTTTCAGACAAAACTGACTTCCACTTTCTTAAAAAAATCTTGGGTCAAAATAGCATTATTAGACTGAGATAAGCACTTTGGTGACATTTTCCTGTAACTTGTTCCCAGTACATTCTAAGTGGCTGCTGACTTTGTGAGGTCTCTAAAAGTGGGTTTTAGGAGCCCAACACAAAATACATGAGCCCCAATGCCTTCCTTCATACAAAACTGACACCCACTTTCCTTAAAAAATCGTGGCTCAAAATGGCATTTTTGGGCTGAGATAAGCACTTTGGTGACATTTTCCTGTAACTTGTTCCCAGTACATTCTAAGTGGCTGCTGACTTTGTGAGGTCTCTAAAAGTGGGTTTTAGGAGCCCAACACAAAATACATGAGCCCCAATGCCTTCCTTCATACAAAACTGACACCCACTTTCCTTAAAAAATCGTGGCTCAAAATGGCATTTTTGGGCTGAGATAAGCACTTTGGTGACATTTTCCTGTAACTTGTTCCCAGTACATTCTAAGTGGCTGCTGACTTTGTGAGGTCTCTAAAAGTGGGTTTTAGGAGCCCAACACAAAATACATGAGCCCTAATGCCTTCTTTCAGACAAAACTGACTTCCACTTTCTTAAAAAAATCTTGGGTCAAAATAGCATTATTAGACTGAGATAAGCACTTTGGTGACATTTTCCTGTAACTTGTTCCCAGTACATTCTAAGTGGCTGCTGACTTTGTGAGGTCTCTAAAAGTGGGTTTTAGGAGCCCAACACAAAATACATGAGCCCTAATGCCTTCTTTCAGACAAAACTGACTTCCACTTTCTTAAAAAAATCTTGGGTCAAAATAGCATTATTAGACTGAGATAAGCACTTTAGTGACATTTTCCTGTAACTTGTTCCCAGTACATTCTAAGTGGCTGCTGACTTTGTGAGGTCTCTAAAAGTGGGTTTTAGGAGCCCAACACAAAATACATGAGCCCCAATGCCTTCCTTCATACAAAACTGACACCCACTTTCCTTAAAAAATCGTGGCTCAAAATGGCATTTTTGGGCTGAGATAAGCACTTTGGTGACATTTTCCTGTAACTTGTTCCCAGTACATTCTAAGTGGCTGCTGACTTTGTGAGGTCTCTAAAAGTGGGTTTTAGGAGCCCAACACAAAATACATGAGCCCTAATGCCTTCTTTCAGACAAAACTGACTTCCACTTTCTTAAAAAAATCTTGGGTCAAAATAGCATTATTAGACTGAGATAAGCACTTTGGTGACATTTTCCTGTAACTTGTTCCCAGTACATTCTAAGTGGCTGCTGACTTTGTGAGGTCTCTAAAAGTGGGTTTTAGGAGCCCAACACAAAATACATGAGCCCCAATGCCTTCCTTCATACAAAACTGACACCCACTTTCCTTAAAAAATCGTGGCTCAAAATGGCATTTTTGGGCTGAGATAAGCACTTTGGTGACATTTTCCTGTAACTTGTTCCCAGTACATTCTAAGTGGCTGCTGACTTTGTGAGGTCTCTAAAAGTGGGTTTTAGGAGCCCAACACAAAATACATGAGCCCCAATGCCTTCCTTCATACAAAACTGACACCCACTTTCCTTAAAAAATCGTGGCTCAAAATGGCATTTTTGGGCTGAGATAAGCACTTTGGTGACATTTTCCTGTAACTTGTTCCCAGTACATTCTAAGTGGCTGCTGACTTTGTGAGGTCTCTAAAAGTGGGTTTTAGGAGCCCAACACAAAATACATGAGCCCTAATGCCTTCTTTCAGACAAAACTGACTTCCACTTTCTTAAAAAAATCTTGGGTCAAAATAGCATTATTAGACTGAGATAAGCACTTTGGTGACATTTTCCTGTAACTTGTTCCCAGTACATTCTAAGTGGCTGCTGACTTTGTGAGGTCTCTAAAAGTGGGTTTTAGGAGCCCAACACAAAATACATGAGCCCTAATGCCTTCTTTCAGACAAAACTGACTTCCACTTTCTTAAAAAAATCTTGGGTCAAAATAGCATTATTAGACTGAGATAAGCACTTTGGTGACATTTTCCTGTAACTTGTTCCCAGTACATTCTAAGTGGCTGCTGACTTTGTGAGGTCTCTAAAAGTGGGTTTTAGGAGCCCAACACAAAATACATGAGCCCCAATGCCTTCCTTCATACAAAACTGACACCCACTTTCCTTAAAAAATCGTGGCTCAAAATGGCATTTTTGGGCTGAGATAAGCACTTTGGTGACATTTTCCTGTAACTTGTTCCCAGTACATTCTAAGTGGCTGCTGACTTTGTGAGGTCTCTAAAAGTGGGTTTTAGGAGCCCAACACAAAATACATGAGCCCTAATGCCTTCTTTCAGACAAAACTGACTTCCACTTTCTTAAAAAAATCTTGGGTCAAAATAGCATTATTAGACTGAGATAAGCACTTTGGTGACATTTTCCTGTAACTTGTTCCCAGTACATTCTAAGTGGCTGCTGACTTTGTGAGGTCTCTAAAAGTGGGTTTTAGGAGCCCAACACAAAATACATGAGCCCCAATGCCTTCCTTCATACAAAACTGACACCCACTTTCCTTAAAAAATCGTGGCTCAAAATGGCATTTTTGGGCTGAGATAAGCACTTTGGTGACATTTTCCTGTAACTTGTTCCCAGTACATTCTAAGTGGCTGCTGACTTTGTGAGGTCTCTAAAAGTGGGTTTTAGGAGCCCAACACAAAATACATGAGCCCTAATGCCTTCTTTCAGACAAAACTGACTTCCACTTTCTTAAAAAAATCTTGGGTCAAAATAGCATTATTAGACTGAGATAAGCACTTTGGTGACATTTTCCTGTAACTTGTTCCCAGTACATTCTAAGTGGCTGCTGACTTTGTGAGGTCTCTAAAAGTGGGTTTTAGGAGCCCAACACAAAATACATGAGCCCCAATGCCTTCCTTCATACAAAACTGACACCCACTTTCCTTAAAAAATCGTGGCTCAAAATGGCATTTTTGGGCTGAGATAAGCACTTTGGTGACATTTTCCTGTAACTTGTTCCCAGTACATTCTAAGTGGCTGCTGACTTTGTGAGGTCTCTAAAAGTGGGTTTTAGGAGCCCAACACAAAATACATGAGCCCTAATGCCTTCTTTCAGACAAAACTGACTTCCACTTTCTTAAAAAAATCTTGGGTCAAAATAGCATTATTAGACTGAGATAAGCACTTTGGTGACATTTTCCTGTAACTTGTTCCCAGTACATTCTAAGTGGCTGCTGACTTTGTGAGGTCTCTAAAAGTGGGTTTTAGGAGCCCAACACAAAATACATGAGCCCCAATGCCTTCCTTCATACAAAACTGACACCCACTTTCCTTAAAAAATCGTGGCTCAAAATGGCATTTTTGGGCTGAGATAAGCACTTTGGTGACATTTTCCTGTAACTTGTTCCCAGTACATTCTAAGTGGCTGCTGACTTTGTGAGGTCTCTAAAAGTGGGTTTTAGGAGCCCAACACAAAATACATGAGCCCTAATGCCTTCTTTCAGACAAAACTGACTTCCACTTTCTTAAAAAAATCTTGGGTCAAAATAGCATTATTAGACTGAGATAAGCACTTTGGTGACATTTTCCTGTAACTTGTTCCCAGTACATTCTAAGTGGCTGCTGACTTTGTGAGGTCTCTAAAAGTGGGTTTTAGGAGCCCAACACAAAATACATGAGCCCCAATGCCTTCCTTCATACAAAACTGACTTCCACTTTCTTAAAAAAATCTTGGGTCAAAATAGCATTATTAGACTGAGATAAGCACTTTGGTGACATTTTCCTGTAACTTGTTCCCAGTACATTCTAAGTGGCTGCTGACTTTGTGAGGTCTCTAAAAGTGGGTTTTAGGAGCCCAACACAAAATACATGAGCCCCAATGCCTTCCTTCATACAAAACTGACACCCACTTTCCTTAAAAAATCGTGGCTCAAAATGGCATTTTTGGGCTGAGATAAGCACTTTGGTGACATTTTCCTGTAACTTGTTCCCAGTACATTCTAAGTGGCTGCTGACTTTGTGAGGTCTCTAAAAGTGGGTTTTAGGAGCCCAACACAAAATACATGAGCCCCAATGCCTTCCTTCATACAAAACTGACACCCACTTTCCTTAAAAAATCGTGGCTCAAAATGGCATTTTTGGGCTGAGATAAGCACTTTGGTGACATTTTCCTGTAACTTGTTCCCAGTAAATTCTAAGTGGCTGCTGACTTTGTGAGGTCTCTAAAAGTGGGTTTTAGGAGCCCAACACAAAATACATGAGCCCTAATGCCTTCTTTCAGACAAAACTGACTTCCACTTTCTTAAAAAAATCTTGGGTCAAAATAGCATTATTAGACTGAGATAAGCACTTTGGTGACATTTTCCTGTAACTTGTTCCCAGTACATTCTAAGTGGCTGCTGACTTTGTGAGGTCTCTAAAAGTGGGTTTTAGGAGCCCAACACAAAATACATGAGCCCCAATGCCTTCCTTCATACAAAACTGACACCCACTTTCCTTAAAAAATCGTGGCTCAAAATGGCATTTTTGGGCTGAGATAAGCACTTTGGTGACATTTTCCTGTAACTTGTTCCCAGTACATTCTAAGTGGCTGCTGACTTTGTGAGGTCTCTAAAAGTGGGTTTTAGGAGCCCAACACAAAATACATGAGCCCTAATGCCTTCTTTCAGACAAAACTGACTTCCACTTTCTTAAAAAAATCTTGGGTCAAAATAGCATTATTAGACTGAGATAAGCACTTTGGTGACATTTTCCTGTAACTTGTTCCCAGTACATTCTAAGTGGCTGCTGACTTTGTGAGGTCTCTAAAAGTGGGTTTTAGGAGCCCAACACAAAATACATGAGCCCCAATGCCTTCCTTCATACAAAACTGACTTCCACTTTCTTAAAAAAATCTTGGGTCAAAATAGCATTATTAGACTGAGATAAGCACTTTGGTGACATTTTCCTGTAACTTGTTCCCAGTACATTCTAAGTGGCTGCTGACTTTGTGAGGTCTCTAAAAGTGGGTTTTAGGAGCCCAACACAAAATACATGAGCCCCAATGCCTTCCTTCATACAAAACTGACACCCACTTTCCTTAAAAAATCGTGGCTCAAAATGGCATTTTTGGGCTGAGATAAGCACTTTGGTGACATTTTCCTGTAACTTGTTCCCAGTACATTCTAAGTGGCTGCTGACTTTGTGAGGTCTCTAAAAGTGGGTTTTAGGAGCCCAACACAAAATACATGAGCCCCAATGCCTTCCTTCATACAAAACTGACACCCACTTTCCTTAAAAAATCGTGGCTCAAAATGGCATTTTTGGGCTGAGATAAGCACTTTGGTGACATTTTCCTGTAACTTGTTCCCAGTAAATTCTAAGTGGCTGCTGACTTTGTGAGGTCTCTAAAAGTGGGTTTTAGGAGCCCAACACAAAATACATGAGCCCTAATGCCTTCTTTCAGACAAAACTGACTTCCACTTTCTTAAAAAAATCTTGGGTCAAAATAGCATTATTAGACTGAGATAAGCACTTTGGTGACATTTTCCTGTAACTTGTTCCCAGTACATTCTAAGTGGCTGCTGACTTTGTGAGGTCTCTAAAAGTGGGTTTTAGGAGCCCAACACAAAATACATGAGCCCCAATGCCTTCCTTCATACAAAACTGACACCCACTTTCCTTAAAAAATCGTGGCTCAAAATGGCATTTTTGGGCTGAGATAAGCACTTTGGTGACATTTTCCTGTAACTTGTTCCCAGTACATTCTAAGTGGCTGCTGACTTTGTGAGGTCTCTAAAAGTGGGTTTTAGGAGCCCAACACAAAATACATGAGCCCTAATGCCTTCTTTCAGACAAAACTGACTTCCACTTTCTTAAAAAAATCTTGGGTCAAAATAGCATTATTAGACTGAGATAAGCACTTTGGTGACATTTTCCTGTAACTTGTTCCCAGTACATTCTAAGTGGCTGCTGACTTTGTGAGGTCTCTAAAAGTGGGTTTTAGGAGCCCAACACAAAATACATGAGCCCCAATGCCTTCCTTCATACAAAACTGACACCCACTTTCCTTAAAAAATCGTGGCTCAAAATGGCATTTTTGGGCTGAGATAAGCACTTTGGTGACATTTTCCTGTAACTTGTTCCCAGTACATTCTAAGTGGCTGCTGACTTTGTGAGGTCTCTAAAAGTGGGTTTTAGGAGCCCAACACAAAATACATGAGCCCTAATGCCTTCTTTCAGACAAAACTGACTTCCACTTTCTTAAAAAAATCTTGGGTCAAAATAGCATTATTAGACTGAGATAAGCACTTTGGTGACATTTTCCTGTAACTTGTTCCCAGTACATTCTAAGTGGCTGCTGACTTTGTGAGGTCTCTAAAAGTGGGTTTTAGGAGCCCAACACAAAATACATGAGCCCCAATGCCTTCCTTCATACAAAACTGACACCCACTTTCCTTAAAAAATCGTGGCTCAAAATGGCATTTTTGGGCTGAGATAAGCACTTTGGTGACATTTTCCTGTAACTTGTTCCCAGTACATTCTAAGTGGCTGCTGACTTTGTGAGGTCTCTAAAAGTGGGTTTTAGGAGCCCAACACAAAATACATGAGCCCCAATGCCTTCCTTCATACAAAACTGACACCCACTTTCCTTAAAAAATCGTGGCTCAAAATGGCATTTTTGGGCTGAGATAAGCACTTTGGTGACATTTTCCTGTAACTTGTTCCCAGTACATTCTAAGTGGCTGCTGACTTTGTGAGGTCTCTAAAAGTGGGTTTTAGGAGCCCAACACAAAATACATGAGCCCTAATGCCTTCTTTCAGACAAAACTGACTTCCACTTTCTTAAAAAAATCTTGGGTCAAAATAGCATTATTAGACTGAGATAAGCACTTTGGTGACATTTTCCTGTAACTTGTTCCCAGTACATTCTAAGTGGCTGCTGACTTTGTGAGGTCTCTAAAAGTGGGTTTTAGGAGCCCAACACAAAATACATGAGCCCCAATGCCTTCCTTCATACAAAACTGACACCCACTTTCCTTAAAAAATCGTGGCTCAAAATGGCATTTTTGGGCTGAGATAAGCACTTTGGTGACATTTTCCTGTAACTTGTTCCCAGTACATTCTAAGTGGCTGCTGACTTTGTGAGGTCTCTAAAAGTGGGTTTTAGGAGCCCAACACAAAATACATGAGCCCTAATGCCTTCTTTCAGACAAAACTGACTTCCACTTTCTTAAAAAAATCTTGGGTCAAAATAGCATTATTAGACTGAGATAAGCACTTTGGTGACATTTTCCTGTAACTTGTTCCCAGTACATTCTAAGTGGCTGCTGACTTTGTGAGGTCTCTAAAAGTGGGTTTTAGGAGCCCAACACAAAATACATGAGCCCCAATGCCTTCCTTCATACAAAACTGACACCCACTTTCCTTAAAAAATCGTGGCTCAAAATGGCATTTTTGGGCTGAGATAAGCACTTTGGTGACATTTTCCTGTAACTTGTTCCCAGTACATTCTAAGTGGCTGCTGACTTTGTGAGGTCTCTAAAAGTGGGTTTTAGGAGCCCAACACAAAATACATGAGCCCTAATGCCTTCTTTCAGACAAAACTGACTTCCACTTTCTTAAAAAAATCTTGGGTCAAAATAGCATTATTAGACTGAGATAAGCACTTTGGTGACATTTTCCTGTAACTTGTTCCCAGTACATTCTAAGTGGCTGCTGACTTTGTGAGGTCTCTAAAAGTGGGTTTTAGGAGCCCAACACAAAATACATGAGCCCCAATGCCTTCCTTCATACAAAACTGACACCCACTTTCCTTAAAAAATCGTGGCTCAAAATGGCATTTTTGGGCTGAGATAAGCACTTTGGTGACATTTTCCTGTAACTTGTTCCCAGTACATTCTAAGTGGCTGCTGACTTTGTGAGGTCTCTAAAAGTGGGTTTTAGGAGCCCAACACAAAATACATGAGCCCCAATGCCTTCCTTCATACAAAACTGACACCCACTTTCCTTAAAAAATCGTGGCTCAAAATGGCATTTTTGGGCTGAGATAAGCACTTTGGTGACATTTTCCTGTAACTTGTTCCCAGTACATTCTAAGTGGCTGCTGACTTTGTGAGGTCTCTAAAAGTGGGTTTTAGGAGCCCAACACAAAATACATGAGCCCTAATGCCTTCTTTCAGACAAAACTGACTTCCACTTTCTTAAAAAAATCTTGGGTCAAAATAGCATTATTAGACTGAGATAAGCACTTTGGTGACATTTTCCTGTAACTTGTTCCCAGTACATTCTAAGTGGCTGCTGACTTTGTGAGGTCTCTAAAAGTGGGTTTTAGGAGCCCAACACAAAATACATGAGCCCCAATGCCTTCCTTCATACAAAACTGACACCCACTTTCCTTAAAAAATCGTGGCTCAAAATGGCATTTTTGGGCTGAGATAAGCACTTTGGTGACATTTTCCTGTAACTTGTTCCCAGTACATTCTAAGTGGCTGCTGACTTTGTGAGGTCTCTAAAAGTGGGTTTTAGGAGCCCAACACAAAATACATGAGCCCTAATGCCTTCTTTCAGACAAAACTGACTTCCACTTTCTTAAAAAAATCTTGGGTCAAAATAGCATTATTAGACTGAGATAAGCACTTTGGTGACATTTTCCTGTAACTTGTTCCCAGTACATTCTAAGTGGCTGCTGACTTTGTGAGGTCTCTAAAAGTGGGTTTTAGGAGCCCAACACAAAATACATGAGCCCTAATGCCTTCTTTCAGACAAAACTGACTTCCACTTTCTTAAAAAAATCTTGGGTCAAAATAGCATTATTAGACTGAGATAAGCACTTTGGTGACATTTTCCTGTAACTTGTTCCCAGTACATTCTAAGTGGCTGCTGACTTTGTGAGGTCTCTAAAAGTGGGTTTTAGGAGCCCAACACAAAATACATGAGCCCCAATGCCTTCCTTCATACAAAACTGACACCCACTTTCCTTAAAAAATCGTGGCTCAAAATGGCATTTTTGGGCTGAGATAAGCACTTTGGTGACATTTTCCTGTAACTTGTTCCCAGTACATTCTAAGTGGCTGCTGACTTTGTGAGGTCTCTAAAAGTGGGTTTTAGGAGCCCAACACAAAATACATGAGCCCTAATGCCTTCTTTCAGACAAAACTGACTTCCACTTTCTTAAAAAAATCTTGGGTCAAAATAGCATTATTAGACTGAGATAAGCACTTTGGTGACATTTTCCTGTAACTTGTTCCCAGTACATTCTAAGTGGCTGCTGACTTTGTGAGGTCTCTAAAAGTGGGTTTTAGGAGCCCAACACAAAATACATGAGCCCCAATGCCTTCCTTCATACAAAACTGACACCCACTTTCCTTAAAAAATCGTGGCTCAAAATGGCATTTTTGGGCTGAGATAAGCACTTTGGTGACATTTTCCTGTAACTTGTTCCCAGTACATTCTAAGTGGCTGCTGACTTTGTGAGGTCTCTAAAAGTGGGTTTTAGGAGCCCAACACAAAATACATGAGCCCTAATGCCTTCTTTCAGACAAAACTGACTTCCACTTTCTTAAAAAAATCTTGGGTCAAAATAG
Source organism: Gymnoscopelus braueri (assembly GCF_963280865.1). NCBI lineage: Eukaryota > Metazoa > Chordata > Actinopteri > Myctophiformes > Myctophidae > Gymnoscopelus > Gymnoscopelus braueri. The sequence continues at coordinate 8,898 of NW_027660779.1, read as the reverse complement.
CATTATTAGACTGAGATAAGCACTTTGGTGACATTTTCCTGTAACTTGTTCCCAGTACATTCTAAGTGGCTGCTGACTTTGTGAGGTCTCTAAAAGTGGGTTTTAGGAGCCCAACACAAAATACATGAGCCCCAATGCCTTCCTTCATACAAAACTGACACCCACTTTCCTTAAAAAATCGTGGCTCAAAATGGCATTTTTGGGCTGAGATAAGCACTTTGGTGACATTTTCCTGTAACTTGTTCCCAGTACATTCTAAGTGGCTGCTGACTTTGTGAGGTCTCTAAAAGTGGGTTTTAGGAGCCCAACACAAAATACATGAGCCCTAATGCCTTCTTTCAGACAAAACTGACTTCCACTTTCTTAAAAAAATCTTGGGTCAAAATAGCATTATTAGACTGAGATAAGCACTTTGGTGACATTTTCCTGTAACTTGTTCCCAGTACATTCTAAGTGGCTGCTGACTTTGTGAGGTCTCTAAAAGTGGGTTTTAGGAGCCCAACACAAAATACATGAGCCCCAATGCCTTCCTTCATACAAAACTGACACCCACTTTCCTTAAAAAATCGTGGCTCAAAATGGCATTTTTGGGCTGAGATAAGCACTTTGGTGACATTTTCCTGTAACTTGTTCCCAGTACATTCTAAGTGGCTGCTGACTTTGTGAGGTCTCTAAAAGTGGGTTTTAGGAGCCCAACACAAAATACATGAGCCCCAATGCCTTCCTTCATACAAAACTGACACCCACTTTCCTTAAAAAATCGTGGCTCAAAATGGCATTTTTGGGCTGAGATAAGCACTTTGGTGACATTTTCCTGTAACTTGTTCCCAGTACATTCTAAGTGGCTGCTGACTTTGTGAGGTCTCTAAAAGTGGGTTTTAGGAGCCCAACACAAAATACATGAGCCCTAATGCCTTCTTTCAGACAAAACTGACTTCCACTTTCTTAAAAAAATCTTGGGTCAAAATAGCATTATTAGACTGAGATAAGCACTTTGGTGACATTTTCCTGTAACTTGTTCCCAGTACATTCTAAGTGGCTGCTGACTTTGTGAGGTCTCTAAAAGTGGGTTTTAGGAGCCCAACACAAAATACATGAGCCCCAATGCCTTCCTTCATACAAAACTGACACCCACTTTCCTTAAAAAATCGTGGCTCAAAATGGCATTTTTGGGCTGAGATAAGCACTTTGGTGACATTTTCCTGTAACTTGTTCCCAGTACATTCTAAGTGGCTGCTGACTTTGTGAGGTCTCTAAAAGTGGGTTTTAGGAGCCCAACACAAAATACATGAGCCCTAATGCCTTCTTTCAGACAAAACTGACTTCCACTTTCTTAAAAAAATCTTGGGTCAAAATAGCATTATTAGACTGAGATAAGCACTTTGGTGACATTTTCCTGTAACTTGTTCCCAGTACATTCTAAGTGGCTGCTGACTTTGTGAGGTCTCTAAAAGTGGGTTTTAGGAGCCCAACACAAAATACATGAGCCCCAATGCCTTCCTTCATACAAAACTGACACCCACTTTCCTTAAAAAATCGTGGCTCAAAATGGCATTTTTGGGCTGAGATAAGCACTTTGGTGACATTTTCCTGTAACTTGTTCCCAGTACATTCTAAGTGGCTGCTGACTTTGTGAGGTCTCTAAAAGTGGGTTTTAGGAGCCCAACACAAAATACATGAGCCCTAATGCCTTCTTTCAGACAAAACTGACTTCCACTTTCTTAAAAAAATCTTGGGTCAAAATAGCATTATTAGACTGAGATAAGCACTTTGGTGACATTTTCCTGTAACTTGTTCCCAGTACATTCTAAGTGGCTGCTGACTTTGTGAGGTCTCTAAAAGTGGGTTTTAGGAGCCCAACACAAAATACATGAGCCCCAATGCCTTCCTTCATACAAAACTGACACCCACTTTCCTTAAAAAATCGTGGCTCAAAATGGCATTTTTGGGCTGAGATAAGCACTTTGGTGACATTTTCCTGTAACTTGTTCCCAGTACATTCTAAGTGGCTGCTGACTTTGTGAGGTCTCTAAAAGTGGGTTTTAGGAGCCCAACACAAAATACATGAGCCCCAATGCCTTCCTTCATACAAAACTGACACCCACTTTCCTTAAAAAATCGTGGCTCAAAATGGCATTTTTGGGCTGAGATAAGCACTTTGGTGACATTTTCCTGTAACTTGTTCCCAGTACATTCTAAGTGGCTGCTGACTTTGTGAGGTCTCTAAAAGTGGGTTTTAGGAGCCCAACACAAAATACATGAGCCCTAATGCCTTCCTTCAGACAGAACTGACACCCACTTTCTTTAAAAAATCGTGGTTCAAAATAGCATTTTTGGGCTGAGATAAGCACTTTGGTGACATTTTCCTGTAACTTGTTCCCAGTACATTTTAAGTGGCTGCTGACTTTGTGAGGTCTGTAAAATTGGGTTTTAGGAGCCCAACACAAAATACATGAGCCCTAATGCCTTCTTTCAGACAAAACTGACTTCCACTTTCTTAAAAAAATCTTGGGTCAAAATAGCATTATTAGACTGAGATAAGCACTTTGGTGACATTTTCCTGTAACTTGTTCCCAGTACATTCTAAGTGGCTGCTGACTTTGTGAGGTCTCTAAAAGTGGGTTTTAGGAGCCCAACACAAAATACATGAGCCCCAATGCCTTCCTTCATACAAAACTGACACCCACTTTCCTTAAAAAATCGTGGCTCAAAATGGCATTTTTGGGCTGAGATAAGCACTTTGGTGACATTTTCCTGTAACTTGTTCCCAGTACATTCTAAGTGGCTGCTGACTTTGTGAGGTCTCTAAAAGTGGGTTTTAGGAGCCCAACACAAAATACATGAGCCCTAATGCCTTCTTTCAGACAAAACTGACTTCCACTTTCTTAAAAAAATCTTGGGTCAAAATAGCATTATTAGACTGAGATAAGCACTTTGGTGACATTTTCCTGTAACTTGTTCCCAGTACATTCTAAGTGGCTGCTGACTTTGTGAGGTCTCTAAAAGTGGGTTTTAGGAGCCCAACACAAAATACATGAGCCCCAATGCCTTCCTTCATACAAAACTGACACCCACTTTCCTTAAAAAATCGTGGCTCAAAATGGCATTTTTGGGCTGAGATAAGCACTTTGGTGACATTTTCCTGTAACTTGTTCCCAGTACATTCTAAGTGGCTGCTGACTTTGTGAGGTCTCTAAAAGTGGGTTTTAGGAGCCCAACACAAAATACATGAGCCCTAATGCCTTCTTTCAGACAAAACTGACTTCCACTTTCTTAAAAAAATCTTGGGTCAAAATAGCATTATTAGACTGAGATAAGCACTTTGGTGACATTTTCCTGTAACTTGTTCCCAGTACATTCTAAGTGGCTGCTGACTTTGTGAGGTCTCTAAAAGTGGGTTTTAGGAGCCCAACACAAAATACATGAGCCCCAATGCCTTCCTTCATACAAAACTGACACCCACTTTCCTTAAAAAATCGTGGCTCAAAATGGCATTTTTGGGCTGAGATAAGCACTTTGGTGACATTTTCCTGTAACTTGTTCCCAGTACATTCTAAGTGGCTGCTGACTTTGTGAGGTCTCTAAAAGTGGGTTTTAGGAGCCCAACACAAAATACATGAGCCCTAATGCCTTCTTTCAGACAAAACTGACTTCCACTTTCTTAAAAAAATCTTGGGTCAAAATAGCATTATTAGACTGAGATAAGCACTTTGGTGACATTTTCCTGTAACTTGTTCCCAGTACATTCTAAGTGGCTGCTGACTTTGTGAGGTCTCTAAAAGTGGGTTTTAGGAGCCCAACACAAAATACATGAGCCCCAATGCCTTCCTTCATACAAAACTGACACCCACTTTCCTTAAAAAATCGTGGCTCAAAATGGCATTTTTGGGCTGAGATAAGCACTTTGGTGACATTTTCCTGTAACTTGTTCCCAGTACATTCTAAGTGGCTGCTGACTTTGTGAGGTCTCTAAAAGTGGGTTTTAGGAGCCCAACACAAAATACATGAGCCCTAATGCCTTCCTTCAGACAGAACTGACACCCACTTTCTTTAAAAAATCGTGGTTCAAAATAGCATTTTTGGGCTGAGATAAGCACTTTGGTGACATTTTCCTGTAACTTGTTCCCAGTACATTTTAAGTGGCTGCTGACTTTGTGAGGTCTGTAAAATTGGGTTTTAGGAGCCCAACACAAAATACATGAGCCCTAATGCCTTCTTTCAGACAAAACTGACTTCCACTTTCTTAAAAAAATCTTGGGTCAAAATAGCATTATTAGACTGAGATAAGCACTTTGGTGACATTTTCCTGTAACTTGTTCCCAGTACATTCTAAGTGGCTGCTGACTTTGTGAGGTCTCTAAAAGTGGGTTTTAGGAGCCCAACACAAAATACATGAGCCCCAATGCCTTCCTTCATACAAAACTGACACCCACTTTCCTTAAAAAATCGTGGCTCAAAATGGCATTTTTGGGCTGAGATAAGCACTTTGGTGACATTTTCCTGTAACTTGTTCCCAGTACATTCTAAGTGGCTGCTGACTTTGTGAGGTCTCTAAAAGTGGGTTTTAGGAGCCCAACACAAAATACATGAGCCCTAATGCCTTCTTTCAGACAAAACTGACTTCCACTTTCTTAAAAAAATCTTGGGTCAAAATAGCATTATTAGACTGAGATAAGCACTTTGGTGACATTTTCCTGTAACTTGTTCCCAGTACATTCTAAGTGGCTGCTGACTTTGTGAGGTCTCTAAAAGTGGGTTTTAGGAGCCCAACACAAAATACATGAGCCCCAATGCCTTCCTTCATACAAAACTGACACCCACTTTCCTTAAAAAATCGTGGCTCAAAATGGCATTTTTGGGCTGAGATAAGCACTTTGGTGACATTTTCCTGTAACTTGTTCCCAGTACATTCTAAGTGGCTGCTGACTTTGTGAGGTCTCTAAAAGTGGGTTTTAGGAGCCCAACACAAAATACATGAGCCCTAATGCCTTCTTTCAGACAAAACTGACTTCCACTTTCTTAAAAAAATCTTGGGTCAAAATAGCATTATTAGACTGAGATAAGCACTTTGGTGACATTTTCCTGTAACTTGTTCCCAGTACATTCTAAGTGGCTGCTGACTTTGTGAGGTCTCTAAAAGTGGGTTTTAGGAGCCCAACACAAAATACATGAGCCCCAATGCCTTCCTTCATACAAAACTGACACCCACTTTCCTTAAAAAATCGTGGCTCAAAATGGCATTTTTGGGCTGAGATAAGCACTTTGGTGACATTTTCCTGTAACTTGTTCCCAGTACATTCTAAGTGGCTGCTGACTTTGTGAGGTCTCTAAAAGTGGGTTTTAGGAGCCCAACACAAAATACATGAGCCCTAATGCCTTCTTTCAGACAAAACTGACTTCCACTTTCTTAAAAAAATCTTGGGTCAAAATAGCATTATTAGACTGAGATAAGCACTTTGGTGACATTTTCCTGTAACTTGTTCCCAGTACATTCTAAGTGGCTGCTGACTTTGTGAGGTCTCTAAAAGTGGGTTTTAGGAGCCCAACACAAAATACATGAGCCCCAATGCCTTCCTTCATACAAAACTGACACCCACTTTCCTTAAAAAATCGTGGCTCAAAATGGCATTTTTGGGCTGAGATAAGCACTTTGGTGACATTTTCCTGTAACTTGTTCCCAGTACATTCTAAGTGGCTGCTGACTTTGTGAGGTCTCTAAAAGTGGGTTTTAGGAGCCCAACACAAAATACATGAGCCCTAATGCCTTCTTTCAGACAAAACTGACTTCCACTTTCTTAAAAAAATCTTGGGTCAAAATAGCATTATTAGACTGAGATAAGCACTTTGGTGACATTTTCCTGTAACTTGTTCCCAGTACATTCTAAGTGGCTGCTGACTTTGTGAGGTCTCTAAAAGTGGGTTTTAGGAGCCCAACACAAAATACATGAGCCCCAATGCCTTCCTTCATACAAAACTGACACCCACTTTCCTTAAAAAATCGTGGCTCAAAATGGCATTTTTGGGCTGAGATAAGCACTTTGGTGACATTTTCCTGTAACTTGTTCCCAGTACATTCTAAGTGGCTGCTGACTTTGTGAGGTCTCTAAAAGTGGGTTTTAGGAGCCCAACACAAAATACATGAGCCCTAATGCCTTCTTTCAGACAAAACTGACTTCCACTTTCTTAAAAAAATCTTGGGTCAAAATAGCATTATTAGACTGAGATAAGCACTTTGGTGACATTTTCCTGTAACTTGTTCCCAGTACATTCTAAGTGGCTGCTGACTTTGTGAGGTCTCTAAAAGTGGGTTTTAGGAGCCCAACACAAAATACATGAGCCCCAATGCCTTCCTTCATACAAAACTGACACCCACTTTCCTTAAAAAATCGTGGCTCAAAATGGCATTTTTGGGCTGAGATAAGCACTTTGGTGACATTTTCCTGTAACTTGTTCCCAGTACATTCTAAGTGGCTGCTGACTTTGTGAGGTCTCTAAAAGTGGGTTTTAGGAGCCCAACACAAAATACATGAGCCCTAATGCCTTCTTTCAGACAAAACTGACTTCCACTTTCTTAAAAAAATCTTGGGTCAAAATAGCATTATTAGACTGAGATAAGCACTTTGGTGACATTTTCCTGTAACTTGTTCCCAGTACATTCTAAGTGGCTGCTGACTTTGTGAGGTCTCTAAAAGTGGGTTTTAGGAGCCCAACACAAAATACATGAGCCCCAATGCCTTCCTTCATACAAAACTGACACCCACTTTCCTTAAAAAATCGTGGCTCAAAATGGCATTTTTGGGCTGAGATAAGCACTTTGGTGACATTTTCCTGTAACTTGTTCCCAGTACATTCTAAGTGGCTGCTGACTTTGTGAGGTCTCTAAAAGTGGGTTTTAGGAGCCCAACACAAAATACATGAGCCCTAATGCCTTCCTTCAGACAGAACTGACACCCACTTTCTTTAAAAAATCGTGGTTCAAAATAGCATTTTTGGGCTGAGATAAGCACTTTGGTGACATTTTCCTGTAACTTGTTCCCAGTACATTTTAAGTGGCTGCTGACTTTGTGAGGTCTGTAAAATTGGGTTTTAGGAGCCCAACACAAAATACATGAGCCCTAATGCCTTCTTTCAGACAAAACTGACTTCCACTTTCTTAAAAAAATCTTGGGTCAAAATAGCATTATTAGACTGAGATAAGCACTTTGGTGACATTTTCCTGTAACTTGTTCCCAGTACATTCTAAGTGGCTGCTGACTTTGTGAGGTCTCTAAAAGTGGGTTTTAGGAGCCCAACACAAAATACATGAGCCCCAATGCCTTCCTTCATACAAAACTGACACCCACTTTCCTTAAAAAATCGTGGCTCAAAATGGCATTTTTGGGCTGAGATAAGCACTTTGGTGACATTTTCCTGTAACTTGTTCCCAGTACATTCTAAGTGGCTGCTGACTTTGTGAGGTCTCTAAAAGTGGGTTTTAGGAGCCCAACACAAAATACATGAGCCCTAATGCCTTCTTTCAGACAAAACTGACTTCCACTTTCTTAAAAAAATCTTGGGTCAAAATAGCATTATTAGACTGAGATAAGCACTTTGGTGACATTTTCCTGTAACTTGTTCCCAGTACATTCTAAGTGGCTGCTGACTTTGTGAGGTCTCTAAAAGTGGGTTTTAGGAGCCCAACACAAAATACATGAGCCCCAATGCCTTCCTTCATACAAAACTGACACCCACTTTCCTTAAAAAATCGTGGCTCAAAATGGCATTTTTGGGCTGAGATAAGCACTTTGGTGACATTTTCCTGTAACTTGTTCCCAGTACATTCTAAGTGGCTGCTGACTTTGTGAGGTCTCTAAAAGTGGGTTTTAGGAGCCCAACACAAAATACATGAGCCCTAATGCCTTCTTTCAGACAAAACTGACTTCCACTTTCTTAAAAAAATCTTGGGTCAAAATAGCATTATAAGACTGAGATAAGCACTTTGGTGACATTTTCCTGTAACTTGTTCCCAGTACATTCTAAGTGGCTGCTGACTTTGTGAGGTCTCTAAAAGTGGGTTTTAGGAGCCCAACACAAAATACATGAGCCCCAATGCCTTCCTTCATACAAAACTGACACCCACTTTCCTTAAAAAATCGTGGCTCAAAATGGCATTTTTGGGCTGAGATAAGCACTTTGGTGACATTTTCCTGTAACTTGTTCCCAGTACATTCTAAGTGGCTGCTGACTTTGTGAGGTCTCTAAAAGTGGGTTTTAGGAGCCCAACACAAAATACATGAGCCCTAATGCCTTCTTTCAGACAAAACTGACTTCCACTTTCTTAAAAAAATCTTGGGTCAAAATAGCATTATTAGACTGAGATAAGCACTTTGGTGACATTTTCCTGTAACTTGTTCCCAGTACATTCTAAGTGGCTGCTGACTTTGTGAGGTCTCTAAAAGTGGGTTTTAGGAGCCCAACACAAAATACATGAGCCCCAATGCCTTCCTTCATACAAAACTGACACCCACTTTCCTTAAAAAATCGTGGCTCAAAATGGCATTTTTGGGCTGAGATAAGCACTTTGGTGACATTTTCCTGTAACTTGTTCCCAGTACATTCTAAGTGGCTGCTGACTTTGTGAGGTCTCTAAAAGTGGGTTTTAGGAGCCCAACACAAAATACATGAGCCCTAATGCCTTCTTTCAGACAAAACTGACTTCCACTTTCTTAAAAAAATCTTGGGTCAAAATAGCATTATTAGACTGAGATAAGCACTTTGGTGACATTTTCCTGTAACTTGTTCCCAGTACATTCTAAGTGGCTGCTGACTTTGTGAGGTCTCTAAAAGTGGGTTTTAGGAGCCCAACACAAAATACATGAGCCCCAATGCCTTCCTTCATACAAAACTGACACCCACTTT